>NW_027223351.1:0-150000 GCF_030449975.1 Polyergus mexicanus
AAGCAGTGGTATCAACGCAGAGTACTAAATGTTGGCAAAAGTATTGATTTGTAGTGATTGATAAAGACAGTTTACAGACTAATGGAAGATATCGAAAAGGATTTAACGATTTTGCAATACCGTAAAGTGGTTAGTCGCTATCGATACATCGATCGAACAACGTCTAAAAATTTTCGTCCGAGCGCAACATGACGACGACGATTGACAGTGACGATCGTGAGAAGATTTGCGATAGAGATTGTAAAAACGAGCGAATCAATCCGCAAAAAATATCGTTCTTTAAAAACCGGTCAAATGGAGGAACTTTAAACCAATTATCAAACCTCTAAAACAACTTGTCGAAAATACAATCAATGTGGAATCTAATGAAGCGAAAATCGAACCATCGAGTATGCTCGAAGACAAGCATCTGAAAAAAGAATTTGGAACAAAGCGAACAAGATCAAATATATCATTGAACGATTCGCCAATAACTTCTACTCCAAATCAATCGAAACGTAAGCGAATGAAACAATTATCGAATGTGGTTACTTCTACTCCGATAAAAGATGTACAATCGAGTCAAATATTGCACGAAAGATCGTCTCCGTATGTGGAAAAAGTTTTCGAAACCACGCCTGAAACGCTTGTGACATCGGTTCAACATCTGCTACAAACGTCCGAGGGTCAAAATACATTGCGCACACATCTGGGTTCACTAGGGCAAAAATATGTTGGAGCTATTTTGAGTCAAGATAAAAATAACAGTATGGATTATATTTACGGTGTTAAATTTTGCAACGAAGGAATGATGCTTGATGATAAAATTTTTGATGTGGATAAAGATGACAATATAATTATCGGTGGAATAAGATACGTGGGAAGACCAGATCTCTACGAGTTGATTTTCAAGAGAATACCCGACGGTGACGTATACAATGACGATGATAAAATTAAATACAAAAATATATTACTGGCGACAAATGCGCATAGACGTGGCAATGATATGCGTAATCCAGTGTTAAGTAACAAGGGATACAAGTATAAAAATATAATAGCGCTATTAATCTCTATTAAAAAAGCTGGAAGAGGTATAAACATACCGCGCGCTATGACGTTAAACGATAATAAGATCGATTACGTGTATTGGTATGATCCCAACGAGTTGGTAGATCGCTTGCGATTGCTGAAAGCTTCGCGTCAAGCCGGCAACAATACCCACGACAATGAAATATTATCAATTATCGAGGAACTTTACGAAGCTGGCTTTATTATAAATTAATCTGTGCGTCGGCGAAACGAGTCAATCTGTCATTATTATTTGTATCGAAATGTCGATTAATAAATTTGGATTATCGTTGGGAACACCCAACAACTCATACTATCAATGGAATGGATTACTAAGAAATTATGTGCGCGATAACGCTCTGTGTCAGACAGCCTCCGGCTTTGACGCAAGGTCGCGCAAGATACGACGCGTAGCGCAACCGGAAGATGATACTGATGCAGCAAACAAACCGTACGTGGAAATACGTGTCAAGCTTTTGGAGGACAGACAGGAAGAACTTGAGAAAAAAATAATCACGCTCGAGACGAATGTGCAAACGCTGCAAATAATGATGGATGAGATGCAGAAAATGCTTCGGTATGCAACTCACGCGCAGACTACATCTAATTCAGCGCAGGAGAAGAAAGATATATAAAGATTATATGTGGAGAAATTATCTCATTATTGCAAATTATGCTTCGATCAAATATGTCGCAAAAGACCTCTGAAAAACAGCTGCTCCTGGAAGAATTGCATGCTCCAGCGAGAAAAAATTTCCCACGTAGACGTGTCATAGTACGCGGATACGACGATCTGTGGCAGGCGGACGTGGTCGAGATGCGTCTATATGCACGAATCAACAAAGGCTACAACTATACAGGGTGATTCAAAACAACCTTCTGTCCTTACAATGTCATATACTTGACACTATTCTAAGACGATTTTTTCTTTGCCAAAATTTTTTCCGAGGCTTAGTTTTTAAATTATAGGCCAAAATAGTTAATGAATTACGGGCCGCGTACACAAGGCAGGCAGGAGCGGAGCAACTCACCGTCCCATACTGGTGATTACGTGAGGCGCTTGCTGCGATTAACTGTTTGCTACATGGGGTGTATGTGTGAGAGAGAACGTATACGCGTATACACACAAATACACATTCTCTCTTTCTCACTCACTGACTCTTACCTTGTATGTAGAGATTCGTTACCCTTATACGACTCAATAAGTAATATTTCCGTGTAATACAACGAGTAACCAGCAAACTTTTTTTCACTCACAAATTGTATCACTTATCGAACTTTTACGTATTAATCCACGCATTTTATCAATAAACTGAATTTATTAAAAAAAACGATGTTATTATACGTCATTATATTTTCATATTTTATAGTTTTATGTTTTCGAAACTATCGAATTTACAATGTCGGAGGCTTTAGCCGATCACGGGACACATGATAGCGTCCGCGTCGATCACGCGTAATGTGATACATTCAGTTGTTCGGTAGCCGGCAGCCGGCATGCCGGCAACGCTAGTACCGATATAACTTGCTTGTTGTCGTCGCGCAGTTTCCGCATCGAATAACGCGTTTCTTTCTTCGAGATATTTTAATAATTAATCGGTAGTAATCGGTAGATTGTGATTAACCGTTATAATAAATAAATTCAATTTATCGATAAAGTGCGTAGATTAATTCGTAAAAGTTCGATAAGTCATACAATTTATGAGTGAAAAAAGTTTGCTAGTTACTCGTTTTATCATACGGAAGTATTACTTATTGAGTCGTATGAGGGCAACGAATTACTACATAAAAGGTAAGAATCAGTGAGAGAGAGAGAAAGAGAGAGAGAGAGAGAGAGAGAGAGAGAGAGACAGAGTGCATGTGTGCGATCAACTGTTTGCTACACGCGATAGATGTAAAAGAGAAAGACAGAGGGAGAGAGAGAGAGAGAGAAAGAGAGTGCGTGTGTGCGATCAGCCGTTTGCTATACGCGATGGATATAAAAGAGAAAGATAAAGAAGAGAGAAAGAGAGTGTGCGTGTGCGATCAGCTGTTTGCTACATACGATGGGTGTAAAAGAGACAGAGAGGGAGAAAGAGAGAGAGAGAGAGAGAGAGAGAGAGAGAGAGAGAGAGAGAGAATGTGTATGTGTGTGTATACGCGTATACGTTCTCTCTCACACATACACTCCATCGTATGTAGCAAACAGTTGATCGCAGCGAGCGCCTCACGTAATCACCAGCATCGGACGGTGAGTTGCGCCACCCCTGCCTGCCTCGCGTACGCGGCCCGTGATTCGTTAACTATTTTGGCTTATAATTTAAAAACTAAGCCTCGAAAAAAATTTTGGCAAAGGAAAAATCGTCTTAGAATAGTGTCAAGTATATGACATTGTAAGGACAGAAGGTTGTTTTGAATCACCCTGTATACTCACAGTTATTGATGTGTTGAGCAAGTATGCGTGGGCTGTACCGCTCAAGAGTAAGAGTGGAAACGAGACGGCTGATGCTATCGCAAAGATAATTCGAGACGATGGAAGATGTCCGAAAAATTTTCAAACCGACAGAGGAAAAGAATTTTACACCGCAAATGTACAGAAACTCGTGAAGAAACACAGTATTAATCATTATTCGACGTACTCTATCATGAAAGCCTCGGTCGTGGAACGATTCAACCGAACGTTAAAGAGCAATATGTGAAAAATGTTTAATGAAAATTACAAGTGGATCGACGCGTTGTCCCGGCTCGTTAGAGAGTACAATGCGCGAAAACATCGCACTATCGGCATGAGACCTATATATGTTACCCCCGCGATCGCCGATAAACTTTTAAATACGATATACAACAACGTAAAGATTGCGGCACCGGCAAGATTCAAAGTAAGCGATCCAGTACGCGTGAGTAAATTCAAGACCATTTTTGACAAAGGTTACACACCAAATTGGTCGACCGAAATGTTTAAGATCGTTAAAGTGCAGAAAACTAATCCCGTGACCTATGCACTCAAAGATTCGCGCGGAAATCCCGTCGCCGGCGGATTTTACGAATACGAGTTACAACGCGTTGCCAATCCTGACATACATCTCGTGGAAAAGGTAATACGCAAAAAGGGCGACGAGGTTTATGTGAAATGGCTGGGATTTGATGCAACGCACAATTCTTGGATACATAAAAATAATATATTATAAATATGTTAACAATAATACATAATATTAAAGATATTTTCCAAATATATAAACAAAATTGTACACTTTATAAAATATACATATAATTTACAATAAATATACATATAATTTTAATTTACAATAAATATACGTAATTTTTTATTTACAATAAATATACATGATTTTTATTTACAACGGTATTTTGTAATGTCCCCACGGTAGCGTGTCGGTGGTTTGAGGTACGATATACCGCTTGTCATCGTACGGACTTAGAGCAATTTTTGTCTCGCGAATAGTATATACTTCGTGTAATTTAGATCTTATACAAGACTGCTGACGCGTCATTTCAATCTCTTTGTTCAAACACCGCGTGTAATCGTTGAACGTTATCGTTCTCGCGACGACGTTACTCTTGACACCTTTTACCTTTTTCGTGTCTTTCTTACCATCTACTCGCAACGCGTACATTTTTGCCCTAAGCCCGACGAATTCGGTCATGATGGCGCCATTATTTTCATCCTTCATTAAACCCGGTATCTTTTTATTCGCGAGCGGTATACCGTACACATTGTCCACCGCATAATCGCTGGTATCGAATCTGTCGACGTTGCGCTTTATATTCTCATATACATCTTCACACTCCATGTGATATATGAGACTGTCGGTGTCGGTGTACATGACTTTACATTTCTCTCGATACATAGGTATCATATAATCGTGGTGACACTCGTACAAACATATCTTGGATATATCGAGTATACACATACCCACGTAGATTGGTTTATTAAATTTCACCTCGAGATTGCGCAATTCAACGGCGATCAGATTCTCCGAAAACACGCTTCTACTATGAAAATTTGGTTTTGCGATCATCGCCTCTGCACCATATCTTCCATCCCAATGTGTCACGAGCTTAATATTAACCTGATTGCGCACATTTTCCATCGTTTTGCCCAATACCGCATTATTCATTAATTTATATAAATTTTTTTCAAAATCATTTTTCGCGAGTGTTCGGAATTGTGTATTAAGTTCGATATAACTGCGACGCCATAGAGATTGCGAAAACTGTAATATACGATGTATTTTTGTAACGCGAAGTCCGTGTCGCGTGCATTGCTGCATGTTGCGGTAATGTATTACGTAACGTTTCTTATCGTATAAGGTTGCGAGCAGCTTATCCTGCCGCTTACCAGGTGGTTTGTCGCGTGTCGGGCAAAACGGTAGGTCAGTGTGCGCATCGTGAACACGTTGCGGATACTCGAGATCGACTTCAAAGATGTAGCCTATAGGCGAATCGAGCGCGATCGATGATGTATCAAAATCGGATACGTCGTCGACCCATCGAAAATCTGCATAGGGCAAGGGTTGACACATTGCCCATCCGTACAAATTATTTACATCAAAGTACGTGAGATACGTTGAAGGTTTCGATGGATCGTACGACTGCATATACTTGTTATTAGCATGTGCGTATCTGTTGGAACATTGACTCAAATCACCGCGTATTCCGCGTTCGATAAATAAAACCATGTGGATATCCGTAAGCAATTCGAATGTAATATTTGTATGCTTCAACATGGCATCCCACGTATATCCGGGAAGAGTGTAGTAATACGCGGGGTCGAGCTCATAACTTTTAATACAACTCTCGCGGAAATTTTCAAAAATGTCTACTAATAACAAGACATCAATTTTGAGATACAAGTCGCTATATTCGCCCAGCGTTCGAATGGAGAACCGCTCCCACACGTTCTCGGCGTGCGCGTAATCGCTCTCGGAAATCGTGTCACCGGTCAAGGAACTGTAAAATGATTCGCGCGGTGGTAAACACGTATCTTGCAACCTGTCGACGCAGTCAATATATTCGTACGGAAAGACGCCCTTCCGTGTTAATAAATTGAAATTGTCATTCGATAAATTTTGAAATTCAGATTTTAAAATTGTGAGTTTGTCTTTATTCAAGAATGATGCCAATTTATCGAGACTAGCTGTGAGAAATTTATACGAATCAATAAAACGCAATTTAATATGATGTTTTGATTTCTCTTCGGTAAGTTTAACATTTTTCGTAAATGATATATATTTTTCCTTTGTTATCGGAAGTAACTCGATTCCCCCTTCGAACGCTGTAGCTATTTCCTTGATAATGAAATGCGCGTCGTAATCGGATAAATTATGAAAAACTATTGTAATGCAAAAAGAATCTTTATAATTTAGATTACAATTTGAATGCGCGGGACCTCTGTATCGCCCGGTCAGATGGCAATGATCGCGTACGCGTGTATCGTCTTGTACAAATGGTTTCTCGCAAATGTGACATTGTGTCGCGCTATGAAAATTTTCCCATTCATCAGATGTTAAATTTACCATGGGGACATTAGCTGATAAAATACTTTTTACACGCAGTGCTAAATTTTTAAGTTCTTCGACGAACCATGATATGCAATCGATATCGCGACGAGAATGATACGCGGATAACGAATCATCGTATGAACTATGTACATAATATGCTAAGCTAAATACTTTGTGATGTTGGTAGTTTCTCTCTTCCTCCGTCTTCTCTAAAACGCACTCCAGATCGGCGTACACGACGAAAGGAAGCCGCTCCTTCCGATTATAATTGTTGAACGTGAGCCACTTGTCCTTATCGCTCGGTAATCGGATAGCGCACTCGTTCATCTCTCGACAGTCCATCGTATGTGTTTGTAACTTGTCGTTCGAGCCAAAGTAGTGCAAACATCTGTAAAAAAAATAATTTTTAATTTTTGTTCAAAGATTTCTGTAATATAATTTATTAAATATATACGTACCGATCGTAGATATATTGTCTTCGTTTGCCACAACTCAATTGCGAGCTCACGAGGCGGGATAGATTCTTGATCCACGCGATATGTCCAACGTTGTTGTCTTCCACGTACAACAGGTTGACGTGTTTGTCTTTTTTCAGCTCACTCAGACGTATCGGGACAATGTTCTTTTCCTCGATACTATATACATTGATTGAGATATCGTTGAGAAGCTCGAATTTTTTAATTTGATTCACAGTCACTGGAAACTCAATGTCCTGGAGATTCAGCACTGTCGTGTAATGCGAGTACGAAGATTCCCGATAAACATGATCTTCAGCTGGATATAGAGCGGCGACCACAGACCACGCGAAACACGCATTGTCATTAGATTGCACGTTTATTATCGCTCTCTTCATCGTTATTTCTCGCGGTAATTTAATGTGGCACCCCGCGCGCATTGGATTATATTTATTTATATTTACATTTAAATCGAGTATTCGCGATAATGCCCACTCGCTATCCCGTTCCTGAAATTCTTCGAGCGATGCTAGAGTGGGCTCGACATTGCGCCGCTCGTACCATTCGCGTAAATCGGATATGCGAAAGAGTTCATAGTTTCTCGTATTGATACTTTTATTTGCGCGTTTATCACCCGTCACAAATTCACCATTGAACACTGTATTAATTTTCACATTAAAGTGTTTTTTCAGCATGGTTTGCACGTGTTCGAGCACAATATCTTTAGCATCCTCGAAAAATTGGCGAGGCTCGATGTGATTATGATTTATAACCGCACCAGTCAATATGCGGCTCTGGAACGCCGTATCGATCTCTCGCCAAATCAATCCGTCTTGCTGCGTGCTGCATTCTGCACCCGCGTGTACAAAACGCGTGCGTAACGAGTGCTGCAATCCCTCGAGTCGTGCAATTCGGGCAATCAGCGATTGTCGAATCCCAATCGATAATCGTGGACGTTTGATTCGACTTTGCTCTTTCAATGATTCGATATATTCGTCGCATCGTTGCTCCCACGCAACGTACTCCTCTATCGAATTCACCCTTGCAGATTGCTCACGCAGAATTCTTTCGGCATTGTTTTCCGCCATATTTCTAAATTTATGCCAAAAATTTTTGCTAACAAGATGCGCTTATTAATAGCTTTTGTCTCGGAACTCTTGGCGAAAATACTGACAGGGTGTGCCTCTTTACTATGATTTTATATTCTATCTTGATGTCTCTTTCCATCATGTGTATCTATCTAAATCTTTATTTCGCGATTTGTCACGTACATTTTGGCTAATGTCGATTATTGCATTTTGTCGTCTAGAGATGATGTCAAATCAAAGGTGTATCGCAAAAGTTTCAAATTACATGCAGCTGTCCAATGTTAGTGCAATTTAATCATGAGGATTATCCTTATATTTTAGGATTTTGTCATGTTTTGACACGCGCGTTTGAAATCTGATATCTATAGGCGATGTCATCGCGAAGCAGCCGCACATCGGCGCTTGAAAATTTTATATTACGTTGCATTTTTGTGCATTCGGCTAAATCTCACACCTGGTGATGATGTCATCGCGAAGCAGCCGTATATCGGCGCTTGAATGGAAAAATTGAAAAAAAATATCGCGTCATCAATAATCCCCACCACATTGCAATTTTGAAACGCTAATACATATTTTAAATATGTTCAATACGTTCAGTATTGCATCGACCACTTGTGTGAAAGGTTCATATAAAAATGTATCCCACTGAAGGAAGCCGCATGAATTATTACGTTCCGATTCAAGATGCTGATGAAACTTCACCGTGTAAGAAAAAGAAATGTAACAAGTAAGTTTTAATTAACTTGAAGAATTTTTATACTTTTTAAATATTTTTATACTTTTTAAATATTTATATAAATAATATTTTTTTACTCCCTAGCATTTCATCCGAGCCTCGTCGTGCGTTTCGTATACTCGGAAGACGATACGCCTTAACCCCGATGTCGTACAAATATTTGGACATTGGAATAAATGTTGGAGCTGTATCTTGCGTGGAATTGGTTCTCGGCGATAATCGAGGCAATCAAATAATATTGCCCTTTGAAACGTGGAAATCGCTAATGCAGAAACGTGCGGACATTGAACGGCTTTTACAATCGACTGAAATCTCATTTCGGATTCGAGATTTGACATTCAAAGTGGTTAAAATATCTGATTCGAATATTATAAAAATAGGATTATCAAATAATTCTTTATATATGAAACCGCCAACTTTATTCTATTTATTCGATTTTGAAAAATGTATAGATCATATGTATTACTGGTTATGCGAAAATACGCATATTGTAAATGAAAAATTCAAACAATTTGTAACTGTTTTACAACAGAAACTATACATGAAAGTGATATGTTTAACAGCGAGTCGCTCATAGGTTGCGAGTTATTGACATGTGCTATAAATGATATTTTTCACGAGGCTGGTAATAAATAAGTTATTTTACTAATTATCTGTGAATTTAATTATTTATCCCATTCTTTATGTATGAATAAAACGATGTAATAGATATGCACAGTCTGCAAAACTTAAATCTTTCTCTGGACACACTCTGCTAAAGATGTAGAAAAATGATGAGGTAGATGAGACGTGATACTCCAGTTAGAAGGAGACAAAAGATATGAAACTAAAATATATATAATCGAGAGGAGTGTGTAACGTTATAATACGCAACCGTCTTCATCCTTACGACGATCTTAACAATATGTGTTATGGCTGATCAAGAAGTTATTGTTATTGAAGATGAGGATGTCATTCTCGAAGATGACAACTTGATGGAAATTGAGAATTTGTCGGACGATTCATCAGACGAAGACCGCATACTTTCGGAGGATTCCGATTACAATAGTGATTGCAGTAGTGTTATTACGGACATAAATCAACGTACTTTAAACCAAGTTGAAATAAATAGTTTAGGTGCGGTAATAATGTGCTGTATATACTTTTATTATAAAAGTGAAGACAACAAAAAATTTTGCACATGCTGTTTTATGCGTATTTCAGATTTATTTTCGAATATTCGTGTTGTGCGAGAGCATGAAAGTGCAATTTATGAACTAATCCTGGGATCGTTTTGCAGAGAATGTGGAAAACCGCTGTACCAGATAATGCCCTGCAATATGTGCCCAATTTGCACTGTATAAGCTAGACAAAACTTGTGTTATGAAAAGACTTAAATAGGAAATATGGGGGCCTCCGAACATTTTGTGGAATTAGAACAATTTCTATGGAAGGATTTCATACAGGTGAACTCGGTGTGTGCATGTGAGTTATGGGAAAGAACATGCCTAAAATGTCTCGAGTGGTTGGAAGAACAGTACCCACACGAGATGTTACAACAGGGGCATGGAATTCAATCGCTGGCTAGCCGAATCGCGCGACTTGAAAGTTTAAGACATTCGTTACGCAAAAAATACAAACGCTTAGATGTCCGTGTCCCGGCGCTATCAACAAACATTTCTGTCACTTCAATTGTACAAATGGTGCAAGGTCAAGCAATCGGCTTGAAGAAATCTCGTACAATAAATTTGGATCATTGTCTGCGAGATCATTATACAGTGATGTCCAAGGATTGGGATTTTGATATGTAAAACATAGCTGACGTCTTGTTATGGGTGAGAACAACATTGAAATACTCGAAGAATTAATTGTATCTATTTAAAAAAATATTAAATATTAAAAATTAAATTTATATTAATATAATGTTTTTCTGTTTCAGGAGGAGCGCCCCCCTATATATATATATATTTTTATTATTTTTATATTTTTATATTTTTATTATTTTTATATTTTTATATTTTTATTTTTATTATCATTTTAATTATTTCTTATTATTTTAACACACACACACACACATACACACACATTTGTATATATATATATACACATTTTTTTAAATAAAATTATTATATTTTAAAAAATATCGGATTATTTCAGCACCTTCTTCTTTCCTTTTCCTACATGCCTCGCGCTATCTCATCGGTACATGCCGAACGTCATCCTTTTCCAAAACCAATGCGGACGCTATCCTTCCCCCTCGTGCCTGTGATCGCCTCGTGCTATCCTTCTCGCACCGCCTCGCGTATGCTCTCTCTCTCTCTCTCTCTCTCTCTCTCTCTCTCTCTCTCTCTCTCTCTCTCTCTCTCTCTCTCGCACCGCCTCGCGCTATCCCTCTCTTACACATTGCGGACGCCTCGCGCTATCTCTGTTACACCTACTCGCGGCATCGTACCTTCGCGTTCCCTCTTCCCCGCGGCCCCCGCGCCTACCGTTCCGCCGCGGTCCCCCTCCCCCTCTCCGCGGACCCCGCGCCTACCGTTCCGCCGCGGTCACCCCCCCGTGACGTCATACTCCCGTGACGTCGCCCCCCCTTCCGCGTGACGTCATACCCCTAGCGAGGGTCTCCCCTCGCCCCTCATCCCCCTCAGAGGACCATGGCTTAGAACCGACCTAGCTATACTACTTATATGTATACATACACATACGAATTTTTTAGATTTATGAAAATTTAAAAATCTGTATAGTCTTTCTTTTTGTTTCACTAATTAATTTAATCTATTTCTCTATTTTTTCCTACAAATATATATTATTGACAAGTAAAAATTGATAATTGTTTAAAGATTTCCAAAAAAAATGTCCAAATATGCATACATTCAAGTGGTTGAATGCTTGCGGATGAAGTGAAATAGATGATGTATCGCATATTTGCATTTGTTTATTTCGATCCTAAAGATGTCAGAAGAATCAATAAAAAAATAAGATTAAATCCTGGAGCAATCTCTTCAATAGCTGTTCTAAATCCAATAACATCGATCATTTATAAAGAAAATAAATCGTCAAATATAATAAAAAGGAAGTTGCACGACAGTAAATGCAAAGTTTACTCAATAACTTTTGATGGTGCTTCTTCAAATATAAATATGTGTACCTTCTTAAGAGCTAATTTTTATTATGGACTTAAATTTAAGCCTTATTTCATTAATCCAATAATAAAAGAAAAAAAAACGTTTTGTTTTTTTCGATTTTTATCACATGATAAAATTAATGAGGAATATATTAAAAGATAAAAAAATATTAAAAACCCGAAGTAGGAAAATGATTGAATGAGATCATATTAAAAAATTACAGAAATCTTAAAATGATGAGAGTTTAAGAGCAGGAAATAAAATAACCAACAAACATATCAATTATTAAAATAATAGAATAAATATGTAATTAGCAATGCAAACTCTCAACGAAAGTGTCTATAAATTTATTTTTTTTGATGAATTTACCTCATGAAAATGTAAGAGCTAAGTTAAAAAATTGTTTCGAGAAAGCTTATTTTTGTTTACAATTTAATAATATTGGTGAGATATTAAACTGCAAAAATAGATTTCAAAACGAATTTAATGCTCCTTTAACGGAAAATAACTATTTGATTTTACAAATGCACACTGATAAGTTTGAAGAATATATTAATTCATTATGTGATAAAAATGGTATACCTATTTCAAATATTCATCGTAAAACTGGTTTTTCTTGGTATTATTTGTTTAAGTTTCCATTATTTAAAAAATTAAAGACTTTACAACTGCCATATTTATTAACATATAAATTGTCTCAAGACTATTTAGAAACTTTCTTTAGTGCAATAATCCGTGGAGGATTCAAATAATCCAAGTGCTTTACAAATTGAAAGTGCTTATAGGCGTTTGTTAATTCATCATGAGCTACGCGAACTTAAAAATGGTAATTATCTATTTGATGAAATAAAAATTTGGCACATTACATCTCACTTAAAAAACTTCAAATATCTCATTGGAAATCCAGAAAGATTGAATAAAACAATTAATTTTGATCAATAATATGTAAAATTGCTATGGGATTTGACCCCATATGTCGATAATGTTGTTCAATATATTGCAAGATTCATATCTCACAAACTTTCAAATTGTTAATTGCAATATAAATGAAGGTCAATTAATAGGTACTCAAATCCAATATTGTCTATGATTAAAAATCGATGACCTTATTTAATACCGTTAAAGAATGTTTGTTTAATTTGTCGCATATCAGAAAAAATAATTAGAGAACGTTTAAATCAATTTTTAAAAATTGATAGTAAAAATACGTTACTTAATAAGATTTTTAATAAAATAGGTATTCCATTTTCAAATGAAACGATGGATGATCATGTACTTACGCAGAATATATTAGATAATCATCGCACTCAATTATGTAAATATATGTATAACAGAATTATATATTAATATAAGATTATTTCACGAAGCCAAGAAAATGTCACAAAAAGATAACTATCTCCGAACTAAATTTACTAAACTTATTTTATTTAATAATCAGTAATGTAATCTATATTTGTATTTACCTTTTTGTACAAAAAATAAAAATTTTCTTGTGGAAGATATTGCTATTAGTTTACTTTTTTTATGTTATTTATAGAATTTTTGCAAAAAAATCAATTGTACATGACATACATGATAAAAAAAATATTTTGATCTTAAAATTGAAAATAACAGGTCAAATAAGTTTCTGAGAATTTTTTATATATTTTTAAACAAAATTTCACTTTAAACCGGAACCCCTATTTTTCATTGATTTTTCTTGTAGTTTATCTTGAGAGCTTTTTAAAACACTATAATAAAATATTTTTTCATTAAGTATTTTTCGAGTTATTTTATATCTTAATCTGACACATCTTGATATAAAAAATAAAATATCTCGTAAAATATTTAGTTTTCGATGATCTTACCATAATACTTTTATGTACAGAATAATGAGACAACTCAATTGTTTAAAAAAACAAATAATTGTTTTAAAAAAAACTTTGTATATAAGTATATTTTCTTAAAAATAATTATTTTTTTTTATACCAATTGTGTTATACAAATAGTGTTTTGAAAAGGTCTCAAGAAGAGTTATAAGAATATACAATAAAAAATAAGGGGTTTCATTAAAAAAAAAAGTTGACCTTGAAATGACCTCTAAATTTGATCTCAAGATCAAGATCAAGATCACCATCAAGTGCCCCACATTGAACCCTACTACTTTTGTATTTAACATTTTTTTCTATATCTCACTCCTTCCGAGATATTTCAGGGGTCCGGGACTTTTTCCCACCCTGTATAATATAATGTATATATTTTACTTTTAAAAAGCTTCTTTCTCTTCTTCGATGGAATAGCAGTTTAACGCAGAATTTAATGTTAGCGCGTTGTCAAGCGTTCCTTCCATTACACCGATTTTTAAACACAATTTTGCGTAACTGTATCTCATTAACTATTGAACCAAATAATTTAAAACTTGCACCACGTGTTGATTATTGAGTTGTGAATAACCTCCTACAATGGCAACACAAACGAATCAAACATTCGGAAATGCGAAGCGAGACTCGAAACTTAATTGTTCGACAGTGTATGTATATATAAGTATATGTACGGGTTTATAGCGTTTTTCTATGCCTTCCGGTTCTCACACATCGTATACTTATGATATACAGGTTTACGGGATCTACAATTTAACGCCGATTTCGAACGGCTATAAGATAATGGCCAAGAACTATTCTATTTGCCTTGCTATTCCATCGAAGAGAGAAAAAAGCTTTTTAAAAGTTGTCTAGTTCTGTCGGGAATTGAACCAGAAAAATTCGGTTTTGTAGACCAGTACGCTGTTTACTATGTCACACGCTTCGCTTATACACGCGCGCGCGCGCACACGTCTAATATACTATTATATTAATGAATGGTTATATGTATCTAAAGAATGATTATTTATACCTGATTGAAATGGAATCAACATCCAGTTAAGTTAGCTCTAGGAAACTTCTTATTTAATGATTTTACTACAGCCATTTCAAAATCGCTCATAACGAACTTAATATTTTGTTTAAGTTGCGGTACCAGTTGTGTAATTTTGTTCCACAAAGCATTATACAAAGTTGTACGTACATCACATAATACGAATAATGTTGCAATACCCTGAAAAGATTAAATTATTTATTTTCGTTATTCATTTCTGATGCTTAAAAAAACTGAATGATTTAAATAAATATCTTACCGTATCCATGTATCGTATATGTACAGAATAAAGTTGCGCAATATGAGGCTTGCGTGGGAGAACCTTAAAAAAGATACGTAAAATAATTTTTATAATTAGACTCAATATTGCTCTATGTGTTACCACAATCTTGGCGTATTGTTACAACATTTTATAAAAATTCATATAGAATTTCTTAATTACAAAAAGAGACAGTTATACTTACAGAAAAAGTTCCATCCACATAGATTTCAGTAGTAGAAGATAATGCTTGTAGTAAATAATCAGTTGATAAAATAATTGTAGTTTTCCCATCCGTTGTAATAATGTTTTCTATATAGATATTTTGCATAATGCTAGAGTGTTCTAAAATATCATATAATGATGCCAAAGTCTCAGGTACGGACGGCCGGTTTTTTATACGTTCACGATGCATGCTACATCTCATAGATGCAAAACTCAAATATTGTGCTGCATCTGGATTACTAGAAAAAAAAGAAGTATTATAAATATAATGCACTATTAATACAAAAACCGTAATAAAAATCATACAAACATATAAATTGATTAAATTTTATAATTTTTGAATGAGTTTTATTCTCCAACGTCTTCGCAGTCTGGAATCTTCTACCGCCCCGCAGATGCAAGCCATCGCCAATTACATCTGGGCGGTGCGCCGACACGATTGGGCGCGTCGCGCCCTTACCCTGATGGGGTCTGTTTGGCCTCAAAGCGTCTGCGGAATGAATGGTGGTCCCGCCGACTGTATCAGGCGGTGGATGGTTTTGAGCTGCGGGAGTGCCGGGACTCGAATTTGTCCTCCTAGTGGGTGGACCACGGGAGTCACGCTATTCCCGGCCGTGATTATGCCCAGTACGTGCACGTTCGCGCCAACACTCTCCCGACACGTATTCGTACGTCGAGGGGGGTGAGGCGCGAGCTGTACGCCACCAGATGTCGTGCCGGCTGCAATTCATCCGAGACGGCCGCGCACGTCATCCAAGGATGCTTTCGCACCCATGGTGGCCGCGTTCTCCGGCACAATGCAGTGTGCAAGGTCATCGCTGCAGGACTGTGGAACGCGGGCTGGGCCGTGCGTGAAGAACCGGCATACATCACGGCCGAGGGCAAGCGCAAGCCTGACTTGGTGTGCCTGCGTGACTCCAAGGCCGTTGTGGTGGACGCGCAAGTCGTCAGCGGCGCGACTCCCCTGGTTGAGGCCCATGGGCGCAAAGTCCGCTATTATGCGGATAATGCAACCCTCGTGGGAGCGGTGGCCAGGGAGACTGGCGTGCAACCTCGGGACGTCGAGTGCTCCTCCTGCACTATCTCGTGGAGGGGAGTCTGGTGTCTTGCGTCTGCTGATTGGCTTGTGGGGATGGGACTCACAAAGAGGCTTTTGCGGGGTTTGACGACCAGGGTGTTGCAGGGCAGCCACACCAATTGGGCCCGGTGGAACCAAATGACGTCAGTGGTTTCCGCCGGGCCACCGCGGCGGGACAGAGAGGGTATCGGGTGAGGGGAACGACCCTTCCGTGGGAAACCCGCTCCCAATTACAGTTTGTCCTTCCTGTGTTGTTGGGTGCGTCCCCTCGGTTGGTGCCCGATCGGGACCCCCTAATTGTTGTCCTCGTCCTCCTCTTTCGGCATTTGGCTTATGCCGAACCCTTTTTGTTGCGGGCAATATTAAAAAAAAAAAATAGCCAAATGCCTCGTCATCTAATTAGTGAAGCGCATGAATGGATTACCGAGATTCCCACTGTTCCTATCTACTGACGGGAGTAACTATGACCCTCTGCTCAAACCGGCATTTCCTATCGCAGCGATGAGAGCCGGATCAGGTCAGAACAAATAGGCAAATAACTATAGATGGTAAATAAGCGTATTGGTGACGGTGAGCCTCGGCGAAATGTAGCAAATACTAATACTAATGAAGGTGTCAAGCAGCCCGGAGATTATTATGAGTCAAGCTCAATTTTAGCAGAACTGTTGAGCGTAGACCCACTTGAATGCTTTTCGGTGGCTGACTCGCCTTGCCGGCCCCAAAGGCGTGGCCACGCTCATGATCATTTTAACTGTTCCCAGGCGCGAGTACTGTGACTGGCTGAGCAAAGCACTACGTGCTTTAAAAGTGCGATGGATCACTGTGAATGTGTCCCAACCTTCGGGTTGGGTCAAGACATATGTGAGCAGTTGTAACGTTGCACATCCTCAGCGGGTCCGGTCTCGGGGAACAGTCAAAAAGCGCAAACGTTTATGTTGCACTGCGTCTCGTGCGACGGACAACGGGAACACCTATATAAGGAGCAGAGCGGGATGAGCTATGGCTCATCCTGCTTTGCTCTATTTTTATGAAGACTTTTCAAGTCTTTTGTGCTGCTCCTCTCCGCTCACACAAAATTATAGCTTTTGGCCGTTTCGACACAGTTACTTTCTGGACTCATAACATCTGAGTGCCAAAAAACAACATGCTGCCCACCAGCTTAGGCAAATTACCGCAGTCAGTGTTCCAAAGCAACACGCCGCAAACCAACTTAGACAAAACTAACCCTTCGGGACTTAGCAGAACGCTGACTGCGTGATATCGTATCTTGGTGGCTGCGGATCGGTGGGGCTCGCTGACGCCAGATACAAGTCTTAATTTTGGACTTATCAATAACAATACGCCGCGATCGGACTTAGGTTTCGCGAGAAAGCAACATGCCGCGAGCAAACTTTAACTGCTCGCTGAAAGCAACACGCCGCGAGCGGACTTTAATTGTTCCATGAAAGCAACACGCCGCTAGCAACTTTAATCTAGTTAGCCTAAAGCAACACGCCGCGAGCGAACTTTAACTTTCAATCTAGTCAGCCTAAAGCAACACGCCGCTGGGGACTTGATCCGGTTCTCAAAGCAATAAACCGGGGGAGCAGTTTATTCATGCTCTGTGGGGGCGGAGGGTCTGGTTACTGGAGTGACGTGCCTTATCCCCAGAATAATCGCGCTTCTCTTAAGGATGTCCGGGTAACACTTCTGCACTGAACTTGCGTTTACCAATGCAAGCAATGTCTAGAAGGCAAGCCTGGGGTCTGAGAGGCTACGGTTGGGACGTTGATGCGATTCAGACCTCTGGTTAAGTCCCTCAGCCTCTCACGTACCCCTTGAATCTGGTAGGGAAGCAAGTCATCGGGCTCAGAATGCGAACCATAGCCACTCCTGGCCAAGTCAACGGTCCACCTCCTCGTGGTACCCACTGGAAACGCTGTGCGTTTGTTTAGCACAGTGGCTAAGTGGTCGTTGGCGTCGCGTGCTTCCTCGGTAGTCGAACATCAGACAACGCTTGATCTGCCTGCAAAAGAAAGCACCGCGATATCGAAACACCTGACAGCGCATACTAGGGCATGTCTAGGAATTATGGCTAAGAAGGGAACGGTTAACGGGCAAAATGTTGTCCCCTAGCGTAGGATTAACGATGACAAACTGGCGAGCAAATAGGACACAATTATAACGTGGAAGGATTAGATGTACAGATCTTTTTCTTTTTCTCGAATAATGAATAATAAAATTAGAGAAGCCTCGGACGCAGAGGCTGCCGGCCTCGGAGCCTCTATGGCGGATTTATCCGCTGCCGGACAGGAGGACACTGGTAACGACACTGGCATGACACAGGTTAATGAGACGAAATACTAGATTACAATCCCTTTTGCACAGATCTTTATAGGTTGTCGAGTATGCGCCAATTCAGGAAAAACGTTCGAGTTTCTTAACGCAAAAAACTTGCAGGACCACGTAGTGGAACAGCACGCGAAAATCGAGTTAGTCTGGAGGTGTAGAAAATGTACAAAGACGTTTAGTAAGCTACACGGCATGAGGTGTCACTATCCAAAATGTAAGAGCACGATACCGACAGGCAAAGAATTTCAATGCTCGGCCTATACGGGCTCATTTGACACAGCACTAGGGCTATCAATGCACAAAAGGCATAAGCATCCAGAGCTTAGGAATAGGAAACGTAGGGATCTAGCCGAGTGTCCGCACCAGAAAAGCGGGCGCGCTTTATCAGCGTGGACCGAGGACGAGATAGCGAGACTAGAGAGTTAAACGAGCGATTCAAGAGCGATAGATTCCCCAATGTAAAAATCAGGGAATTCTTACCTAGCAAGATCTTGAAACAAATAAGTGACAAAAGACAGGGGCTAGGCGATACTGATGGAACTCGAGCGTTAGAATTCGAAATAGGAAATAATGAATCTGATTCGGATGCAGAATCAGAACTAACAGAATCCAGAAACTGAAGCGCAAGTAAGGGAACGAAACGAGCAAGAAAATGTAGCGATAGATACTTGGAAAGAAAGTATCAGAAACTCCATTACCTTAAGTAAAACTGGTAACAAGGAGTTTGAAAAAATCGAGGACGAATTAAGTAGAATCGTCTCCAACGAAGAGCTAGAGGAGACCAGCATTGAAAGAGTCATTATTGAGCTGGAGGAGACCGTTCTCAAGGATGACCAATCTGGGGGTAGCAAAGAAAAAAGGAAACCGCATAAAAGAACAAATAAGACCAACCACAACCAGAGAACAAAGTTCGATTATGCAAGGTGTCAGGAACTGTATAAAAAGTGCCCCAGAAAGCTGGTTGATCGGGTCATTAACAATAGCATTCTGCATTACAAATAACCGAGCTCCCACAAGCGGACGATATTAAGAACTTGTACAATGCACTATGGGGAAGCGAAATCTTGAAACCATCACTATTAGGTGGTGAAGCCGAGCCAATAGAGGAAGTGAGGATATTGACACCAATCACTTTAAAAGTAATCACAGAGAGAATGAAGAGAATTAAATCGGACTCGGCAGCAGGCCCAGATGGAATTAAAAAGATTCATCTGAAAAAGACGGGAGCGCTACAAATGTTGGCCAAACTATTCAACGTTCTATTAGTAACTACCCGAGCAATAGGAAAGGCAATAGGACAACCCTTATACCAAAGGACGGGAAAGATCCTAGCGATGTGAGAAATTGGAGACCAATTACCATCGGATCAATGATGGGGAGAATATTCTCGGGTATTCTTGATGCGAGAATAAGACAGAGGTAAAGCAAGCAGTCCGACAAAAGAGCTTTATAAAGGAAGATGGCTGCAAGGCCAACATCAATCTTCTCGAAGCCGCCTTGCCCCGCATGAAGGCGTCCTAAGGAGGAGTAATAACGATAGTAGATATTACTAAAGCTTTTGACACGGTGCCGCATCAGGCGGAACACCAGGGCCTAATCAGGAAAGGTGTTCCGCTAGTTGTAGCGGACTTTAGGAATAGGCAAGCCCTCGGTGTGCACACTCGTATTGCACACCCCGTGGAAGCCAACAACGCGGTCGATGTGGAACGCGTTAAGGCCAAATGGTCGGAGGAGGAGGTCCGCCTCATGGCAAGAGCTGAGGCTACAGCCACCTCAGCGGGGATTCTCTTTATAAACCAATATCACCATGAGAAGTTCCCAATAAAACCTTGGAAGCCATCAAGGGTAAGCGTCGAGAAGAGGCTTACCGCAAGTTGGTCCGAGTGTTTTGCCAAGAGGCCTCATCGAACACCGATGATGTTGACGATGCTGGCAACACGGGCGGAACGACGATGATAGGAGTCGCCCGCCCGTCCATTGAAACGGCCTATGATGAGCCGCAGCCTGCACCCCAGCTGGTCACTGAGACCTCTGGGAGGTTTCGAGGCGTAGTGGAGGAGCTCCGTGAGCTTGTGGGACGCCTTCGAAGTTATGAGGCTGAGTCTCTGGCGAACATCACAGAAGACTTTCTGGCTGGAAGAATCGACGTTCATGCCATCGAGAGATGGCTGGGCAAGATTTTTCCTAAGCCAACGGCTGCTCCTCCTAGACGCGCAGAAGCACGACAGCAAAATCCTCCCAAAGCGAATAACTTAAGGAGAGAGAATAGGAAGCAAAAGAGGTGTAGGGATTATGCCATAGTGCAGACTGTCTACAAGAAAAACTTCAAACACTGTCTCTCGAAGATACTCGATGGTGATGCGGAGCGCGTGCGTAAGTCCGCTGTTGAATTTCGCGATTACTGGCGTCCCCTTATGGAGACGACTAGTGTGGCGGATGGAGACATGACGGAGTTGCACCGCACACTCTGAGAGTCGAGACAGACAGGCGGTGCCAGTCGGAGCCTTCCGCCGAGAACCAGAGGGATTCATCTCAAAGGTCTCGGCGAGGGCGCGACCATGGAAAATGCTCCTACGGTCGATAGGACCTTGCTCTGGGATCTTGTCATACCTGCCGAAGTGGCGAGGGTTTTTGTAAAGACTGGCACTGCACCGGGGTTGGACGAAATAAGTAGGATAGTAAGGCCGGTTCTGGATCAGTTTTGTGTGAGTGTGAGAGAGAGGGTATCGTTGGGGAGTAAGAGAGAGAGATAGTTTCGGAGCAGTTTGTGGGCGCCCGAGGGATGGAGAGCGGGCTGGGCGAATGCATGGGGGGGTAAGTAGGGTGAGAGGGGAAGCGCGGTCGGGGGGAAGCGGTGGGTACGAGTCGCCGAGAGCGCTCGAGAGATGGCGTTCGGGGGTGGCGGTTCCTCCCGATTCGCGACCTTGACGCGACTCGCGCTTCTAGCGCGCGGTCCGCCGTCGCGATTCTTTAGGGGAGCGCGCCGCTTCTAGCGCGCGATCCGTCGTCGCGATTCTTTAGGGGGGCGCTTCTAGCGCGCGATCCGCGAGCGGGCGGCGGGCGCCCGGCGTCGAGGGGCGGGGGATCGTCCGTGGGCGGTCGAGCGGACGGAGGGGCGTCCCTCGTCGCTCTCCTCCTCTTGAGGCGCGCGTTAGCGCGAGCGCGCTTGTCGCTTTAGCGAGATGGCGAATCTTCGAGAGGTCGTGAAATAAAGAGATATCGTCGTTCTAGCGAAAGAGGAGAGATGTTTTTATTGTTTTCTTTTACAAATTTTTTAATATATCAATATATTAATAATACGTCGATACGAGTACGCGAGCGAGCGTATCACGATTCTCCGAAGAGCAGAGCCTGCAGTTCGCAATCGATTATATCGTTGCGGTCGAAGTTATCGCTCTCGCGTATCATCGCGGGAATAAGCGCCTTATCGCGAGCGCCTGCCGCGATGTCGAGGAAACGAATTAGCTTGTTGTCCACGCGCGCGGTTAAACCGCTTAAAGATGCAACGATGCGGTTGACGCAAAGTTCCAGATTTAATATATTTACGACGGTGTTCTTCGATATGGCTAAGCGAATTTTAGGCGTTTCGAGACGAAGTATTCGGAGATTGTTGAGTTTGCCGAATCGTAGCGTCAATTGTCCGATGTATATTGGCGTCGGGCGCGCCTCGTCGCGCTCGTCGGAGCGAAAGTGCGACAGGAGCGTGGGTCGTAGATCGAGCAGTTCCTTCCACGTATCCGGCGTTAGCGAGATCTCTTTGCCGTGACAATCTCCGAGGACGATTTCTACGAAAGAGGGTCGGCTGACGTTAACGCTAATTTCCAGATGTTTATATGCGGTTTTGGTCAATGGATAGCGTCTTCCTAAGATTCTGAGCGGTCGCGCGATCGAGACGTCCGCGTCGTGTTTTGGCGTTCGATCGCGATCTCGTCTAAAAAAATAGATATAAGCGATGAGAGAAACGGTGTTAGCGAATTATTAGTTCGAATAAATGTTCGATAGTCTTACCCATTGTCCATTTTAGCTTTTTTAGCGTATTCCGCGCTATTTTCGCGGTCTCGTTCGGTTAGTCTCGATCGATCGTCGAATGAGTGTTGCTGTTGCGGTTGCCCCCCCATTGTCGCGTACATCGTCGCTCGTTTTTTCTCGTTTGTTCTTTTTCGCGCGTTAGTTTCGGTGTTCTCCGTCAATAATGAAGCGCTTAATGGATGAACGGTCTTTATATACTCGCGTAGAGATCGCTTCTTCCCCTTTCGCGCGTTTTCTCTTATATATTCTATTTTAAAAAAATAACGGTAGGGTCGCTCTAGTCGTTCTCATCGTCGATTTTCTCTTTCTCGATCGTGTCGCTGAGACGATAGACGCGACTAAGTAGATCGCGCAATTGCCTTAGCAGTCCATCCGTAGGACATTCGATGCCGAGCGCGTGTAGATCGAAAGGACCCGCCGAGGTTACGGTATTTGTAAATTCGTTAAAGGCGTAGAACTGACGTTTGGCGAAGAAATATAGATTGCCATCGATGTATCGGAAGGCCGACGTTATCGCGGACGGAATTCCGGGAAATATATCTTTTAATGGAGCGTGTCTAATGACTATCATGTGACACTCGTCGATTTCCGCGACTTTATCATCGTCGTATATAGCGTAGGTTCGTCCCGTGTGCGTATTTATCGCCGCGTTGATTTTAACGTTTCGGGGAAGTCCGATATCGTGGAGATATCTCGGCCAACCCGATTTTAGGTTAAGACTGGGATATTCCGCGAGGTAGATCGAATCGTTCGCGAATAGCGCGAGATCGCCCGAGGGTCTTCGATACGCGGCGGATAGACGCGTGAAATTCGCCGGTAGAAACGTCGCGTAATCCGTGAGCGTCATGGGTCTACCGTAACGCTTTTCGGTCATGTCGACCGACCATATGTTGCGGCGATTAGCTATATATAATCGATGATTCATTATTAGCGCGGCGTCCACGCGTCGTAATGCGCAGAGATCCGCGCGCGCTGGGTCGGTCGGCGCGACGCTCGTCGTCGCGGGCGCCGCGGTAGTCGCGGGAGTCGCCGTTGGATAGTTTCCGTCGTCGTGAGATCCGTACAGATTCTGTATAGCGAGAATGTCTTCTATGCTCAACTTAACTGGAAATTGATTCTCGATATCGGGTATATACGGGAACATTATAGAGTCATTGCGCATACTATGCTGTAGACCCAATGCGTGGCCGATCTCGTGCGTTAGCGTTTGTAGCAGATGATGCGTGTCGGGAGGATTTTTGTTTAGATACACGTGCCATGGTACGGAATCGTCGACGTGTATCTCCGATGTGAAGTCGGTTGTTCCAGAGGGAAAAAACGCGTGAGCTAGGGCTCCTCCCGGACCGTCGAAGGCCGCCGGGCAAATACCGACGTTTCGGCGATTCGCGTAAGTGTGCGCGCCCGTTCGATACGATATTAATATATCGGGGTGTAACGGGTCGCGTGCGAAAGTTAGCGATGAGTTCGCCGCCCATAACGCGAATGCAGTTTCGGCCGTTCGCGAGATTTCTTCGCTAGCCATCTGAAAATTCCATGCGAGACGCGTCTTCGGCCATTTTCGCGCGATCGGGCTATAAGCGCGATCGGGAATATCTGCGAGACCGCATCTCGGTTTACGCATAAGATGAAGCGTAACGGCATTTAACGCGCCATTTCCCGATAATTGATAATATTCTTGAAACAGCGATAGCGCGCGACGCAGAGATGTCGCGTTATCGGACGACAGTGATTCTCCATCGTCTTTTAGAAAACCGTATACGCGCAGAAAACGAAGCGCTTCGATTCTTTCCGAGTCGAAGGGCGCGGCGACCGTCGTAGCGACGAGCATCGTCGCTAGAGTGAGAACCATCCTCGTGTTAGTCATCGCGCGAAACGGGAAAAACGCGGTAAACTGTTGAGAGACGCCGAGCGCGATTGATTCTCGCGTTCCGCGAGACGCCTATTTTTATCGGTGACGAATAATGTGGGTGGATGGGGAGAGAGAGAGGGAGAGGGAAACGCGTTTCTTTCGGCGTCGAACGTTTGGAATGCGCGTTATCTAACGGACGCGCTCCGTTAGATAACGGAGTTCCTCTTTTGTTTTTTCTATTTTATTATTCGTTTGTCCTCTAAGAAGGACATTCGATGAGCGATTAAAGATATCCCTTTCAACGATGCGCGTTATCTAACGGATGTTTTCGACGTTCGATGAGCGATTAAAGATATCTCTTCTAACGATGCGCGTTATCTAACGGATGTTTTCTGTTATTCGTATTATTCGTTTGTCTTCTAAAAAACGTCGAACGTTTGGAATGCGCGTTATCTAGCGGACGCGCTCGAGTTCCTCTTTTGTTTTTTCTATTTTATTATTCGTTTGTCCTCTAAGAAGGACATTCGATGAGCGATTAAAGATATCTCTTCCAACGATGCGCGTTATCTAACGGATGTTTTCGACGTTCGATGAGCGATTAAAAATATCTCTTTCAACGATGCGCGTTATCTAACGGATGTTTTCTGTTATTTTTATTATTCGTTTGTCTTCTAAAAAGGACACTCGATGAGCGATTAGAGATATCTCCTTCCGGTAATGATAAATTAGAGATAGAGATATCTCCTTCCGGTAACGATAAATTAGAGATACCTTTAAATATCCCTAGATACTTTTTTCCGGCGATGATGATCTCATTGTTCGCAAGGTATTCGGAATGCGCATTATCTAACGGATGTTTTTTTGTTATTTCTATTTTTATTATTCGTTTGTCCTCTAAAAAGGACACTCGATGAGCGAGTAGAGATATCTCCTTTCCGGCAACGAAACGGTCGCGGAAGGAAGATGCGGCACGATCGATAAATTGTACCGCAACATCCCGCGCGTCGATCTTTATAAAACGCGAGATCGTTTCGAGAAGCGTTAAAGTATTCTCGCTCGCGAGATAACGAAGCGCAAAACGACGGAACGTGAAGTGACGAGAATTAAAATCGGTCGTGAACTGTTCGATATGGAACGAATCGAACAGATCATTAACGCGGCCGATTATATTAATGTAAACGGGGACTTAATCGCGATAAAATCCTATGTTCTGGGAGACCTCGCTACGGATTTGCGTGTGGAAGCGCAAGGTGTTATCGATAATAGTCCGGATTCGTTTAGACTCGCTTTTCAGTTAAACGAAGATGTAGATATCGCACATTTAATGTAAGTATCTAATTGAAATTATAATAAATTATAATAAATTATAATAAATTATAATAAATTATAATAAATTATAATAAATTATAATAAATTATAACAAATTATAATAAATTTTATAAATTATAATAAATTTTATTAATTTTTACTTTTATTAATTTTTACTTTTATTAATTTTTACTTTTATTAATTTTTACTTTTATTAATTTTTACTTTTATTAATTTTTACTTTTATTAATTTTTACTTTTGTATTTTAGACAAGAAATAGAGAGCTGTGTAAAAACAGCGCGAGAATCGCTCTATGATTTAATAAATAGAACGAAAACTATGCTCGCACAAGCGCAAAGCGTTCATAGCGCATTGCGCGACGCTCGTCGACGCGGCGAGCGCGATTTCGCCGTTCCTGAAGTTAGGCGAGTCGTCGCATCACAGATCGATGAGGAGCCCTTCGCCGTTCCCGAAGTTAGGCGAGTCGTCGCATCACAGATCGATGAGGAGCCCTTCGCCGTTCCCGAAGTTAGGCGAGTCGTCGCATCACAGATCAATGAAGAGCCCGAATCGCGACCGATCGGCGAACTCGAATTACGATCAATGGAGGACGAGACCGAACCGGCGACGGTCAACGAGGGTAAATCGCGGGCGAATGTACAATTAGCGAACTATATGCCCGAATCGCAACCGTTCGACACGGAGTAATTTTACGCGTTAATAAAACGCATTTGTAAGATATAATTTTTATGAATAAATGTTATACATTAAGCGAAACGTTGATTCTTTACGCTTTTCTTTTCTTCTTCCGTATCCTCTTCATCTGTGTCCGCATTAAGTATATTTAAATAGATTTAAAATCTCTATAATTAAGTTTATTATGCGATCGCGATAAAATAATATCTATGGACAGTTATAAATTTATAATTAAGTTTGTTACGCGACCGCGATAAAGGATGCGACCGCGATAAAGAAAAAACGCGGTTTGTTCGTGTAACGTATATTTTGCAATAATATAACATATTCATGATTAAACTTAGATTATATAATTGACTCAATACATTATAATTATATTTAAAATTTAAAATATATAATTAATTTGATACATTATATATAACAAAAGGATGCGACCGCGATAAAGAAAAAAGATTATATAATTGACTTAATACATTATAATTATATTTAAAATTTAAAATATATAATTAATTTGATACATTATATATAACTTAAATTTATATAATTTAAATTTATATAACTTAAATTTATATAACTTAAATTTATATAATTAATTTGATATATTATATATAACTTAAATTTATATAACTTAAATTTATATAATATAAAATCAATCGCTCATATTGCGCAAACGATCGCGTCGTTCAAACCACCAATCGTGTAATTTACACACGTTTTCTAACGCGCAATTTTTCGCGTGATATCCGCAATGAAAGGCCCGCGAAGCGTTCAGAGTCTCCAGACGTTCGATGTCTTCGTAATCGGCGTCGATAGTCTCGACAGAAACGGCTATGTCGCGATCGTCAGCGACGTTTCCTAAGATCTCGACTAACCATTTCTTCTTCTCGTGACCTTTGACATAGATCTGCACCGTCGAATCAGGGCTGGATCCTCGACATATGGCATCTCGAATGAGTTTTTTCATCGACCCATAATTTGTGTGTCCATCGTTCCACTTTAGCTGATGATGATTCGATATCAACCAACACGCTCGCGATTTTTCCGCTCTCGTGAGCAAATCCCACGACATCGGCGAGCGAAAGATGTGATGCGTCAATTCTACACCATTTTTTAATACGGCTACTTCTTTCACGACGAATTTTTCGTTAACTACGAAACCTTGAAGATCGACAAAAATCGGTGTGTCCATCGTCGTTGTTAGCGATACTCGAAGTGTTTCTTTCTAGATTTTTCTAAGCGTTTTATTCTGTCTTTATATTTTTTCGAGTATCATTGCGCTTACACGATTCTGCGCACGACGTTAGTGAGCGGATTGTATTCTACCACTCGATCGTGAATAATAAGACAGTAAGCTGTGGTATTAGAGGGGATGTTTTCCTTGCAGTCGAACTCTATGCGAACGTCCACAGTGGCGCTCTTAATCGACTCGTTCTGTCGAGAACAGTCGATGATTACGAGTGGGCCGTGAATTAAAAATTTATCTAGATTTAAGAGCGTTTCGTCGTTTTCGCATCCGTAGTACGTTTTTCGAAATTTCGAATACATATCGTATAATACGGCGATTTTATATTTATCGAAATCTAAATTCATGTCATCGTAAGGATAAAAATCGGAATTAAGATATAGTTTGACATTAGTTAGTTTACAATTGTCGAATAAAGAAGGCTCCTCAGACAGAACGTTCTTCTTTCCAGATTGTAGCGCGAAGATAATGTATCGCGGTTTCTCGAGTTGTGTTGCCGCTTTGACGGCCCACGAGTGTTTGGTCGTGCTCTATAAAAGCGGAAACTCGTAAAGATCCCATGAGCGAAAAGCGACGCTCAAATATCGTCCACTATCTAACGTGCGCAATAATCTTAATTTATTAACATCATTCAATACTATATGAGGCATTCGCCATTGTATTTTTAACAAAACGATTTTAGGTTCTTGTGTTTCGCGCGATATAACGCAATTGTTATCGTTGCGCGCTCGTATTAAAATAAGCTCGTGTCGCGCGTTGATCACAACGCGCTTGTAATCTTCGCAAAAACCTAATAGCACGTTAAGAGGTACGCAAAAATTAAAATCACCAATTGACGAATGAGTTGTTGCTAATAAGTCCCATCCAGCGTTTTTTAATATTTTACTTCTTTCGACTGTCAGCGACGCATAATTTTTAATCGTACTCGTTATTCCAACGTTTCTGTTTCGATCGATCTCTACACCATCGAGCTCGTAGCGAATTTCCTCGAACATAAACGCCGCGCAATTGTTTACTAATCTCGTTACCGATGCAATTTCCTCTTGCGCGTTCGATGCTTCCTTCGACTCGAGTCTGCCCTCAGTGTAGATAAAACTGTCGCAAGGTAACGTATACAAATCTTGCTGTTGTATAGGAATTCGTATCTCATCGCTATTTCCGAACGTAGTATTGGCGTAAGGGTTGTACGTGTGAGTTTCGATCTTAACGATGCGATCGTCGAAGATCGGCTCCCCGCTGATACTTAGAATGTCGCACATTCCGCTTTTTACGAAGAAGCGGTTCTCGGCACGACAAAACCCAAAGAGCGCAGAAAAGTCTCGTTGGCGACGGTTAGTTTTCCTCCCTTTTTTCTTCTCTTTTCCGCGTTTAGAGGTGACGCGACAGTGATAATAGGTGCGTTTCTCGCGTTCGATCCGTTCACTACGAGCATCGCGCGCTTCTCTACCGTTTTCGTCGCACGTGTAGACGAATCGTAATTTCTTCGCCGCGAAAATCGATCAATTTTCCGTTTTGATCCACAACACGCACATTTATATCGGTAATGGTCCGTGCGATGATCGGAAGGTAAATGATCTGCGTTGGAATCTCCGACACTTTATATCCAGGTGGAACGTTAAGCGCGAATTCGTGTATAGTATGCGCGGATTTGTCGTTATGATACGCTCCTGTTGTAACGTTGCACTCTATTCGAATAAGGTTAATGGCCATAATATTTATTGGTTTATCGGATGCATACCATTTATTCGGTTGTAATACACGAGACGAGAAACCTAGGAGCGAACCGATATTATCGGGTTTTGTGAAATTTACTCGATATGCGCATTTAATTTCGCTTCTCATAGTGTTATCGTTACCGCGAAGCGTTATAGAATTTTCACTTTTATCGCCATTCTCATTGTCTTCGAAATAATCGTCATCAACATCGTATATGTAATCGTCATCGTTCGTTTCCGGTTTTTCATTTTCGCGTTCTCGTTCCTCCTCTCTCGCTCGTCGTTTATGACGAATCGCCGCTCTTAGATACGCGTTTATAGCGCTTAATTCGTAAGATCCTATTGGAATCGCGATAATCTCGTCATTATTATCGAAGTAAAATTTATTATTCGTGGAATTTATATTCGGTATTGTATTATAAGTTTCAAAATTGGTTAAACCTAATTCGTAATCGTCGTCGTTTAAATCGAGAGGCGGAAAATAACTCGCCGCGAGAATACTGCTTCGTCCGGAAAGAGTGAGAGTCAGCGACATGATTGGCGAGAGCGATCAAACTGCGTTCAATTGACGAATAACGGTTGATATTATAGTCGACGCTTCCTCCAATCGACTTCTCGGAGAAATCGAAGACTCAATTGTCCGCAAATATTTTGATCGCGCGTCTGCTCAGAGCGACGATTGTATCGAATGTTCGCGTCGCGTCCGAGATAATGCGCGAGTTCGCGCGGAGGACGAAGATCGCCGAAACCGTCGTAGTAAATTGCGTCGTCCCCCTTTTTCGCGCCACCCAATGAGTACCCGATCCGGATGCGTCGTCTAAATTCACAATGCCGCTCTCATCGCGGCGCGCTTGCGACGGAAGTGCGTTGCGCATAAACACACCTCTAAAATGAGGTACGCGCGAGAGTATTGCTGCGCGATTTAATTGTTCGTTTGTCGTTGCTCCGATGGATGGGAGAATTTCTAGCGTCTGTTTACGCGAAGTTTTTTTTTAGCTCTTCTTTTTGTTGAAGACACGCCACTCCCACGTTTGTATGGTGCGAGATATAAACCGCGACCTTCCATTGCGCGATCATGACGCTGTAACTCTTCCAGTTGTCGTCGCGCTGCTTTGCGATCGTTCACCGCTTTCGCGATTCCCGCCGCTCCCCCGGCTAAAGAACCGAGAGCTCCCAATAACGGTAGTAGGGGTAAAAAGCCGCCGCGTTTCGCTATCGGAAGCGTTCTTTTTCTTGTAGCGATTATTCTCCTTTTGTTCTTTTTTCTTTTGATTTTCGTTGTACCCATTCCAAGTTTGGTCTTCGATTTCATAGCCATCCATACAGCCGCTGCGGCTGCTTTCTCGCCGAGAGTCGAATCTTTAGCCGCGACGCGTTCGCGCGCTTTTTTGGCGAGCGCGTGGTCAGCGACGTGTCGATCAGCGAGCTCGCCGCTCTGCGAGTACGCGATATCGTGCTCGCGACAAGCTGCATCCAGAGGATTGACACCTCGATCGCCTCGCGCGAGTCGTTTCGCAAGACGAGTACCCGGCCCGCAAAATTGATATCCAGGTATATGTAGTTCGAAAGGGAGCGCGTTTATCGCTCTATTCAATAAGCCAGCGCCATGACTCACACCGTACTGCTGTTTCGCGAATTGCATTCGCTGCAATCTTTAACAAGCGGCGCCGGACCGTCGATGTGTGTTCGTTGCCAAGGGCGATTATAATGCTCTAGACATCGACGGTAGCGCCGCACCTCCGGATCCACTTTTATATATTCAGGCAATTTTTCCCACAATCGTTCTACGTAACGACCGAAATGCTTTAGTAAAATTATTTTCGGAATATAACGCAATTGATCGGTGGTGAAATCGAGAATATCGTCGCCATCTATTAGTAAAATAAACATCTCGATTCACCGCGCGCAATTCGCTACTGCGCGATTGATGGCGATCTATTCGTATATAAATAAAAAGGTCTCGCCCTGCCTTACGCGAGTGTACCGCGCACGCGCGCAGCAAGAGGAATGCGCTTCGTGCGGCAACCGATCGCGATAAAGGTGACGAACCTCGATAATAAAACGCGACCATCGAAAAAAACGCGTAGACACGGTCGTCTATTACCGAGCGCTATTCGCTGCGTCATTTGCGGGCCTTCTAGTTGCGACAAAACAAACGCATTAATAAGTTTGTTGGAGAGTCCGCATGGCGTACGCTTCGAGAACGTTTATGTTTACTCAAAGTCGTTGCAACAGCCTAAATATCAATATTTAGAAAATTTATTAACACCAATGGAAGATATAGGTTATTTCACATTTTCTAATAACTTTGACGTTATTTCACCCAGCGAAGCTCTCCCAAATTCGATATTCGTGTTCGACGATGTAGCATGTGACAAACAAAATACTATCAGGGAATATTTCGCTATGGGTCGACATTCGAACGTCGATTGCTTCTATCTGTGCTAAACGTATGCTAAAATACCGAAACATTTGATTCGAGATAACGCTAATCTGTTAATTCTCTTTAAACAGGATGGTACTAATTTACGTCACGCATACAACGATCACGTGAACACGGATATGTCGTACGAAAATTTTCACGCGCTATGTTGCGCGTGTTGGCGATATAAATATGGTTTCTTAGTGATCGACAAAGATAGCGCGCTCCGCGCTGGTAGATACAGACGAGGATTTAACGACTTCATTGTACCGTAGAGCGATCAGTTGTCGCGAATACGTCGAACGCATCGATCGCTCTCTCGCGAGTTAGAAGAAGTTGCAATGGCCTCGACAAATATTGGTGAACGCGAAAAGACAGCAAAAGAGATAGCTAAAACGCGCGCATCGATTCGTAAAAAACACAGAGCATTGAAGACCGGAAAAATGGAAAGCGAGATCGCGATAGAGAGTCGTTTCAAACCAATCGTCGAACCGCTGCGGCGCATCGCTAATCGCGCCGAGCGAGACGAGATAGAGCGAAACGAAATTAAGCGCGAAACGATAAAACAAGACGCGATCGACGTTTCACCTTCGACGAGTATCGAGGAAAAATGGAAGGACGAAGCATTAACCCCCGTTTGGAAAAAACCTAAAGCGAAACAAATACGCGCTCGACGACGATTGAACGCCGTTTCTACTCCATTAAACGAATCTTCCGTCGAAAGAGATCCATTCGCGCGAAACGAAACCGAAGAATATGAAACGTTCGAATCCGAGAGTCTCGAATCGCCCTCGATGCTCGAAATACCCGTTAAACAAATTTCGCGAATTTCTCAAGATCGCGAAATATCGCACGGTCGACTAGGACCGTTAGGGCGAAAATATATGGGAACTCTTCTCGGCGGAGAAGCGCCGAACGAGATTGATCACGTTTACGGAGTTTACATCGGCGAGAAAAGTGCGATGCTCGGCGATAAGCGATTTGACGTAGACGCGAATGATTCCATATTTATAGATGAGATTAAATATGTCGGTACTCCCGGTTTGTATGAATTAATTTTTATGAAAATTCCTAATAGTCTCATATATACAGAAAAAGATAAATTAACATACAGAAGTATATTGTTAACAACGAACGCTCATAGACGTGATCATGACGCTAAAAAATCTGTCTTAGGAAATAAAGGATATAAATACAAATTTATTATCGCTCCGCTTATTCACAACAGCGGCGCGAAAAAAACAGGCGCGGGTCGCGTATCGTCGACTATGCGTGTCACGAACAATAAAATCGATTACGTCCATTGGGACGATCCAAACAAATTAGTGGATCGTCTGCGATTGTTAGACGCTTCGCGTCGAGCCGGCAACAACGCTCACGAAAACGAGATTCTATCGATAATCGAGGAGCTTCGCGAAACAGGAGCGATCGTATAAATTGAACTGTCGCGTGAATGACCGTCACAGTCGTACGCGGAATTCGCGATGTCCGTGAGCAAATTTGGCTCGCCTTTAAAAAATCGAGGCTACGACGCGAGAACCGGAAGACTACGTCCGGCTATCGAGTCTCTGCGAAATTACGTACGCGATAACGCGCTGTGTCTAAGCTCTTCCATTGAATACGACGCGAGAGAGCGTAAGATAAAACGCTTGGCTCAACCTGAGGAGGACGCCGATGCGACAAGCAAAAGCTACGTCGAGGGAATCACATCGCAATTGAGAAAAGACGCGAACGAGGCGGGACAAGGCGTCATTCTACTGTTTACGAGACTCGCTCAGCTCGATAGCGCTTTAGGTAAACGAATAGACGTCGCGGAGAGTTTCGTTTCCGAGATAAAAACGCGCGATGACGTTCTAAGTAAACGAATAGACGCTGTAGAAAATTCCATTTCGAGAATAGAAACGAGCGCTAACGCTCTAGATAAACGAATCGATGTTTTAGATAAACAAATCAAAGGTTTAAACGATCAAATCAAGATTGCGAAAAAAAATATATCGCTCAACGCGGCGGAGTCCTCGACGAGAAACGCGAGTGATTATAAAGTAATGTTAAATCAAGGTAAAGCAATACGGGAACTAAGTCAAAAATCGCGTATCGCGGCGAATTCTGCAGTGAAATCCGAGACGAAGATACGAGAATTGGAAAATTCAACGTCACGATTGAAGAGAGACGCGGACGAGCTATCAAGAAAAGTGAGAGAACTAGCAAGAATTAGCGGGAGCGGCGAACCGCTCGAAAGAAAGATTAGCGGGAGCGGCGAACCGCTCGAAAGAGAGATTAGCGGGAACGACGATCCGCTCGAAAGAAAGATTAGCGGGAGCGGCGAACCGCTTGAAAAAGAGATTCAATTCAACGTTATTCTCGAGAGAAAGAAAAAAGAATTATGAGCGTTAAAAAACGAAGACTAGTCGAGGAATTGCACGCGCCCGCGAGAAGAAACTTCTCGCGTCGTCGCGTTGCGGTGCGCGGGTACGACGACCTATGGCAAGCGGATGTGGTCGAGATGCGTCCTTACGCGAGACTCAATAAAGGCCACAACTACATACTCACCGTTATCGACGTATTAAGCAAATACGCATGGGCTGTACCGCTTAAGAGTAAAAGCGCGAACGAGGTTACTCGAACGTTATCTAAAATAATACGAGACTCTAAGAGATGTCCGAAAAATCTACAAACCGATAAAGGAAAAGAATTTTACAATGCCGATATGCGAAATTTCGCGAAGAAGCACGAAGTAAATCATTATTCGACATATTCGGTGATGAAAGCGTCGATAGTCGAACGATTCAATCGTACGCTCAAAAATTCTATGTGGAAGTACTTCACGCTAAATGGAACGTACAAGTGGATCGACGAATTACCACGACTCGTCGAGGAATATAACACGCGAAAACATCGCACTATAAATATGAGACCTGTCGACGTAACTCCAAAAATTGCCGATAAACTTTTAAATACTGTATACAGCAATATAAAAATCGCGGCTCCGGCGAAATTCAAAGTAGCCGATCCGGTACGCATCAGTAAATTTAAGACGATTTTCGAGAAAGGCTTCACACCCAACTGGACTACAGAGATTTTTCGAATAACTAAGATACAACGGACTAATCCCGTAACGTATCTATTAAAGGATTCGCGCGGCGAGCCGATCGCTGGAGGATTCTACGAGCACGAATTGTTGCGCGTTGGCGATCCCGACGTGTATCTCGTAGAAAAGGTGCTGCGTCGAAAGGGTGACAAGATTTACGTGAAATGGTTAGGAATGGACGAATCGCACAATTCTTGGATAAATAAAACAGCTGTATTATGATAAAAATGTATTTTTATTAAATAAAACTACATATTATACATATTATACATATTATACATATTATACATATTATGCAAAATTGTAGACATGTTAAAACTAAAATAATCGTATAATTATAAAACAAAAAAATCTTAGAAAAAATTGTAGACATGTTAAAACTAAAATAATCGTATAATTATAACAAAGAAAATCTTAGAAAAAATTGTAGACGTTAAAACTAAAATAATCGTATAATTATAAAACAAAGAAAAAAATAATAACACAATACAATTAAAATTAAGACTTGCGAAAATCGATTAACCGTTTAAATAATCGATTAGAGTGATTACCATTATTAATCTTTAAATCGTATAATTATAAAACAATCGTAATTTTGTACGAGTTCTCTCTTGCGCTCCATATAAATTCTTTCTCGCGCCGCTACGCGGCCGCCACATCCTGCGTTCTCTCTTTTGCGCTTTATGCGAACTCTTTTTTATATTTTATATATATTCTTCATCGCATTCTTAAGCGAACGTCGTATCTCGCGGTAATTTTATTCTCGCGGTGGCTTTATTCTCGCGTTGCTCTATATATAACGCTTTCAAGAATATAATAAAGAGTCATGGAAATCATCGATCTGCCCAATTCGCGGCAAATCTCGACTCGATTTATGGCAAATTCTCGCATTCTGTCTCGTTTGCATGTAGCATAATATATGTTCGATGCCAATGAAATAGAACGCGAATTTGCCAAATCGAGTCGAGATTTGCCAAGACTTGGACAGAATGGTGGTTTCCACGACTTTTACATCGCAAAAACACAAAAAATTCGTTTTTTGGCGTTATATACGAATTTTTTCGCGTTCTATACGAGTTCTCTCTCGCACCGCTACGCGGCCGCCGTATCCTGCGTTCTCTCTTTCACACTTTATACGTACTCTTTCTCGCGCTTTGTATACATTCTTTATTACGTCACTATGATAATACTAAAACTCGCATTAACATCTTTTTCACATTATTCTATATAAAACACTTCCGAGAGCATAATAGAAAGATCGTGAAAATGTACGATCAGTCTTATTTATAATAGATTTTATACAATATCTATTACAATATCTATTATATATAAGACTGATCGAACATTTTCACGATTTTTTATTAAAATCTATTATAAATAAAACCGATTTATTTTTATTATTTTATTAAAATCTATTACAATAAATTATATTCAAATTATATTCAAATTATATTATTCGCGCAAATTTGTTCTTCGAAACGATTCGTAGAATGTCTACCGATGTTTTTTCGACGCAACCGTGAATTATATCGAAAATACAATGGTAATATATTATTTATAAAATATGTTTATACTAACAATAAACTACTAACTAAAGTTTAAATGTTTTAAGAAACGTATAGTATTTTTTCGCTCCCTACAACGGTATTTTATAATGTCCCCACGGTAACGTATCCGTAGTTCCCGATATCGTGTATCGTTTGTCATCGTGCGGACTGAGCGCGATCTTCAATTCCGATACTGTATACATCTCATGTAACTCGGATCTTATACAAAACTGCTCGCGCTTCATCTCGATCCCCTGTCGAAGACAGCGCGCGTAATCGTCAAACGTTATCGTTCTCGCGACAACGCCGCTCTTAACACCCTTGATTCTTTTCGTATCGCTTTTACCGGCGACTCGCAACGCGTACATTTTCGTTCTGAGTCCAATAAATTCGGTCATAATCGCGCCAGCGTTCTCATCCTTCATCGCACCGGGTATTTTTTTATTAGCGAGAGGCATTCCATACGCATTACCCATTGCGTAATCGCTCGTATCGAATTTGTCGATATCGCGTTTCATATTCTCGTATATGTCCTCGCATTCGACGCGATAAATGAGACTATCCGTATCGGTGTACATTATTTTACACTTATCTCGATACAATGGTAACATGTACTCGTAGTGAAATTCGTATAAACGAATCTTAGATATATCGAGAATACACATACCTACATAAATCGGTTTATTAAACTTAACCTCGAGTTTACGCAATTCTACAGCTACGAGATCCTCCGCGAAAACGCTTCTACTGTGAAAATTCGGCTTCGCGATCATCGCTTCCGCGCCGTATCGCCCGTCCCATCGAGTCACGAGTCGAACATTCGAATGATTGCGTACGTTCTCCATAGTTTTGCCAAACACGGCATTATTCATTAATTTGTATAGATTTTTCTCAAACTCGTTTTTCGCGTTAATTCGTAATCGTGTATTCAGTTCGATGTATTCGCGCAACCATAAAGATTGCGCGAATCGCAATATTCTGTGTATTTTCGTAATGCGTAATCCGTGTCTAACGCATTGCTGCAAATTGCGATAATATATTACGTAACGGTTTTTATCGTACAGTGTGGCGAGAAGCTTCTCGTCTCGTTTTCCGGGCGGCTTATCGCGCGTCGGGCAGAATGGCAAGTCAGCGTGAGAATCGTGAAGGTTGGACGGATATGCAAGGTCGACCTCTAGAATATAACCGATAGGCGAGTCCGATGTCACGGACATTAAGTCAACGCTCGTAACGTTATCGACCCATCGAAAATTTTCGTAAGGCAACGATTGACACATCGTCCATCCATACAAATTATTTATATCGAAGTACATGAGATACGACGATGGTTCCGAAGGATCGTATGACTGTAAATATTTGTTATTAGCGCGCGCGTATCTATTGGAACATTGACTTAGCCCGCCGCGTATTCCGCGTTCCACGAACATCACCATATCAATGTCGGTTAATAATTCGAATCGCACACTCGTATACTTTAACATAGCGTCCCACGTGTATCCCGGTAACGTGTAATAATACGCGGGATCTAAATTATAACTTCTCATACACGCGTCACGAAAATTTTCGAAAACATCGGCCAATAGAAGAACGTCGGTCTTTAAATACAAATCGCTATAATCGCCTAACGTTTCGACGCGAAATCGCTTCCAGACTCTTATCGCGCGCGCATAATCACTCTCAGATATCGCGTCACCGGTTAGCGAACTGTAAAAAGCCTCGCGCGGCGGTAGACGAGTCTCTAACAATTTATCTACATCGTCGACATACTCGTACGGAAATACACCCTTTCGCGCGAGAAGCTCGAAATCGGCGTCGCTAAGATCGGAAAATTCCGAACGCGCGATCCTCAATTCGCTTTTGTCTAGATACGACGCCAATTTCTCGAGACTCGCGCTTAGAAATTTGAAAGAATCCACGAAACGCAATTTCAAGCGTTTCCCGAACCTTCCCTCGTCCCACGCATCTTCGACGTTCTTCGTGAAAGAGATATACATTTCTTTCGTTATCGGCAATATTTCCACGCTGCCGGGAAAAGCGTTAGCTACATCTTTAATGATAAAATGCGCGTCGTAACCCGATAAATTGTGAAAAAATACGGGAATTACGTAAGTATCCTTATAATTTAAATTACAATTCGAATGCGCCGGACCTCTGTACCGTCCAGTCAGATGACAGTGATCGCGCACGCGAGCGTCTCCCAATTCGAACGGTTTCTCGCATATGCTGCAGCGCGTCGCGTTTACGAATCTCTCCCATTCATCCGATGTAAGATTCGTCATAGGAGCATCGATATCGAGAATAGTCTTCGCGCGAAGCGCTAGATCGTGCAGTTCTTTAACGAACCACAATACGCAATTTTCACCGCGATAAGCTCTGTAAGTAGAGCTAACGCCATCCAGCGCGCATCGCGCGTAATATCCGGCGCTATAGACTTCGTGATGCTGAACGATAGATGTATTCGACGTTCTCCTCTCCTCTTTCTTCTTCAGTACGCATTCGAGATCAGCGTACACCACGAATGGAAGTCGCTCCTTTCTACTATAGTTGCGAAACTCTAACCATTTGTCGTCTTTGGTAGGAAGGACTATAGCGCACTCGTTCATCCTTCCGCAGTCCACGCTGTGAGCCGATAACTTATCGCTCGTTCGAAAATAGTGCATGCATCTGCGACATAACGCACATTTTAAATCTCGCGCATTATCAACATCGCGCGACGATTTTTTTAATTAATACTCACCGATCGCATATATGCGATTTATGTCGTCTACCGCTCAGTTGCGAGCCGACGAGTCGCGACAGATTCTTGATCCACGCGAAATGCGTCGCGTCATCTCGTCGCGTCGTATCGTTAAAATACAGCAGATTAACGTGTCTGTCCTTTTTATCGTCAGTGAGACGCAAAGGAACAACGCGACAACCGCCTTTTCCCTCCTTTTTACTTCGAACGGTATACACATTAATAGATATGTCGTTAATACGTTCGAATCTAGTAATTTTGTTCAAACTCATAGGAAATTTAACGCCCTTCAGATTCAGCACCGTCGTGTAATGCGGATACGAAGATTCCCGACCCGCGTTTTTTTCAGCTGGATACAGAGCGGCGACCACCGCCCATGCGAAACACGCATTGTCATTAGATTGCACGTTTATCACCGCTCTCTTTAACACGATCTCTCGCGGCAATTTGACGTGACATCCCGCGTGCATAGGATTGTATCTGTTCACGTTCACAGTTAAATTGAATATTCGCGATAACGCCCATCCGCTATCGCGCTCCTGAAATTCTTCCAACGAGGCTAGAGTAGCGTCGACCACTCGCTTCTCGTACCACTCTCGCAAGTCGGAAAGAGGTAGAAGCGAATAATTCTTCGTGACAATAGTCTTAACATCGATCTTGTCGCCCGAAACGAACTCGCCAATAAACACGGTATTGACCTTAATACCGTTATATTTATTCATAACATCGCGTATTCGATCGAGCACGGTATCTCTAGCATCCTTGAGAAATCGTCGAGGTTCGATATAATCGAAATTAATAACCGCGCCGGTTAAAACGCGTCTAGAGAAAGCCGTCTCGATCTCGGACCACGAGAATCCCTCGCGTTCCTCTACACCGCCTCCCACGCGTTCGAAACGTCGACGCAGATCGTCTCTCGCGCCCGTTAATCGAACGATTCGAGCGATAAGAGAATTGATCGCTCCGGTCGATCTCCCTCGGCGCTCTCCTCGACATCTCTCCCGCAGAGACTCGAGACACTCGTCGCACCGTCGCGCCCACGCGCGATACGCGTCCCCCGTCGCGACGTCCCGCGCGCTATCGAGAAGATCGCGCGCCTCCATCTCGTTACTCGTCGTCTAACGAACGCCAAGATTTTTTACAAATAAACCACGTCTCCTCCTCGTCGTAATTCTCGATGTAGAACAAAGCTCTCGTTTCGCAGCCGGCGCACCAATTATTCGACACGTCGAAAACCTCGTCGACGAGATCGCAAGCGGGCACCATCTCGCTATACACCGTTTTCTTCACGTGCGTCGATACGCTTTTCGCGAAACTCGAGCTACGCGCGCAATACGCGCAATATCTCTCGTTCTCCTCGAAATACTCTCCGTTCTCGAATCGGCAACCGAACTTAAAGAAACAATGCACGACGTGATTCATCTCCCACGAAAATTTCGGAATTCCGTATCGCTGTTTCCAATTGCGATAGAGCAAATAGCCATCGGCTCCGACGTTCGCGAAAGGTTCGTCGAATCGCGTCTCGCTCGCCCCTCGCACGAACTCTTCCGCGAAGTCGATCTCTTCTATACAGTACAAACGATCCTCTATATAACGTTCGCGTAGTTCTTTCTTCAAACAATTCGGTATCTCCAAATTCCATATATCCTCGATACTTCCGATTCGAACGTTCACCGCTCTTCCGGCTAATCTCGTTAAAGCGCTCGGCGCGCGCTTCATCGCGCCGCGAAATATTCTCGAACGTACTAATACCTCGAGATCATCGCGGCGTCCTTTTATAACGGGGAAAATAGCGAGGACGCGCCCCCGATTAACCGAACCGGATACTCGCTCTCGTCACCGGACGCGCGACGTCGCCGAAAAATGGAAAAAAACTCGTCCCCGAAACGCGACGAGCGCGCTCGCGCTAACGCGCGCCTCGAGAGGAGGAGAGCGACGAGGGACGCCCCTCCGTCCGCTCGACCGCCCACGGACGATCCCCCGTCCCTCGACGCCGGGCGCCCGCCGCCCGCTCGCGGATCGCGCGCTAGAAGCGCCCCCCTAAAGAATCGCGACGACGGATCGCGCGCTAGAAGCGGCGCGCCCCCCTAAAGAATCGCGACGGCGGACCGCGCGCTAGAAGCGCGAGTCGCGTCAAGGTCGCGAATCGGGAGGAACCGCCACCCCCGAACGCCATCTCTCGAGCGCTCTCGGCGACTCGTACCCACCGCTTCCCCCCGACCGCGCTTCCCCTCTCACCCTACTTACCCCCCCATGCATCCGCCCAGCCCGCTCTCCATCCCTCGGGCGCCCACAAACTGCTCCGAAACTATCTCTCTCTCTTACTCCCCAACGATACCCTCTCTCTCACACTCACACAAAACTGATCCAGAACCGGCCTTACTATCCTACTGAAATAGAGCCGAGAGCATGGAACGCAGTTCCAAATGTTATTCGCGCTCTGTTGTTTAACCTGTTGCTTCTTGCGGGTGAGGCGCCATCGTCGATCGCCAATACCAGAACGGTTTTCCTAGAAAAGAAGCCGGAACGGCCTGCGCCGTCGGATTATCGATCCCTTAGTATAGGATCCGTTGTGCTGAGACACTTCCACAAGATCTTGGCCAAAAACTAGCGGCTCTGGACATTTTCGACCAGCGCCAAAGGGGTTTCCGATCGGTTGATGGGGTCTGTTAGAATGTCACAGTCCTGTCGGCCGTGTTGGATCACGCCCAGAGGCGCTGTAGAACTGTCCATATGGCGTGTGTGGACCTGTCGAAAGCATTCGACACGGTTTCGCACACGGCCATTGACAGAGCTTTCGAGGAAGTGGGTTTACCGCCACCTTTCCGAGAATACATCAGAGCAATTTACAACAATGCTAGGACGGTGTTACAGCCCACCGTCGACCAGGAGGTGTTGATGACGCAGCTGGGACGTGGCGTGAGACAAGGTGATCCTCTATCGCCCCTGCCGTTCAATCTGGTCGTAGATAGAGCACTGGGGGTTCTCTCGGAGGATGTTGGCTTCAGAATCGGGGATCGGGTCGTTAGCGCCTTGGGTTACGCCGACGACATTTTACTCCTGTCCTCCACGAAGGTAGAACTCCAGGAAAATCTTACGCGGCTTATCGCCGCATTCGAACTGAATGGCTTGAGCATTAATGCTAGTAAGACCGGAGTGTTGTTACTGGTAGCGTCTGGCCGAGACAAAAAGGTGAAAATCGTTTTAACATCTAACATCACCGTGGAGGGAGCTAATCAACTAAAAACATCAAAATCATATATAAAATCATTCATAAAAGCACCTAAATTAAAAAAAAAACAACGTAGGACGCTAAGCCCAAGGGACGCTAAGTCCGAAGGATGCTTACGAAGTGATTAGATCCTTCTTATTTATCCATTGGTTATGTGTATTATCAAAGCCTAACCATTTAACATAAACTTTATTTCCTTTTCTTTTTAATATTTTTTCAACTAAATAGAGTGATGAATTAATAAAAAATTTTATATAATAAATGGAGAGGAAATGTTCCACATGTCAAATCATTAAACCACATTGTAATTTTGTTAAATCAAACAATTTAAAATATGGAATCAGTTACACCTGTTACGAATGTAAAAAACTTCAAAATGAAAAAATTACTTGTGGTGTATGCTTTAAAGAAGTTCCAAAACGATATATGACTAGACATTTTAAACTAGAATGGCATATTAAATTAGACAAATTTATTAATGAACTATTACAAGGCGTCCTACAGACTAAACGTCCTACAGACTAAACCTTTCAGCTGCCTTTCAGGTACCTTTCAAACGCTTGACCTGAATTAAAAAGAATGTTTCCAGTATGGAAAAAAATATTAATTGAAAGAAAAAAATATATCTTAAGCAGGTTTACAAGTGAATTAACATTGTGCCAGTGACCTACTAAGACATTGCTGAAAGATGCAAAAACCTCTGTGAGGAAAATCACCTGACGGTATGTGCTCGCCAGCGCTGGTTTTTTTTTTATTTTGAGTACATACCGTCAGGTGATTTTTTTTCTTTTTAGTTCCATTTAAGTTTAATTTATTTCTTGATTCAAAGTTTAACACTCTTATAGGGGCCCCTGAGGTATACATTCTTTTCTAATTCATATCTAGTTTCCTAGATGTGACAGAGAGAATTGTATAGCTCTTGTCGAATGTTTCACATTCAAGAACCGAAAGTTTGTTGAAGAATTGGAAGGTTAAGAACTGAAGGTTTGCCTATTCCTATTCCTGGCGCCAGGACACACACATACAACGCCACTCAGTTATTTTTTACATGCCATATTATTTACCAAGCCGGCCGCACTTGGCAAATAAAATCTTGAATTGTTGGGATTCGAACCGGCAATCTCAAGATTACTAGGCATGTGTTATCTCCCTGAGCCATACGAAGATAACAGTTAAACATGACTAATTACTGAGTGATATGTGATCCGAGCGCTTCGACGCACCAGAAAGGCTTAGTCCGTAGGACGCTTGCACTTCAACGCTTAGTCTTTCAGACACCTTTCAGGCACCTTTTGATGCTTTTCAAGTGCTTGAGCTGAATTAATAAAATGATGAATTATGTTCAGAACTTTCACAGATTTAAGAATGTTAAGAATGTTAACTCTAAAAATTATGTTGATAAAAATTTTCACTAATAAATGGAGCCATCAATTAGTAACGAATTTCCTTTTCATGAAAATATTTTTTCTCAACCAAGAAAAAGGAAAGATAGGATTATAAATAAATCAAAAGACTTTAAAGAATTACCAAATAATTATTGCAATGAAGAAGAAGAAGTAAAAATTGTTAGAGCTAAAGGCGTGTGGAATAACATGCTTGTTGATTATTCATTCTACTCGGATATAAATAGTTGTGATTTAAGTATATTTCTTAGAAGAACCAAACCATACGTAGAAGATAAAATACGAACCGGATTTAGAAAACATACAGCTGTAACAGTAAAATTAGTTGCAAAGGTGCAATATCATGTATTGGATTTATGTGGTAATGTAATTGACTTACACACACATTATTTTCATAGTAATGTTGAGCATATTTTATCTGAGGATATCATATCAGATATAATCAATTTTATGCATAATATCATTTTAAATAAATTTGCTAGCTTTAATGCAAAAAACACCAAGTTTACATTCGATAGAGTTATTCAACTTGATTTACAATCCGATAAATACACCCCTCTTCGAGGTGGAACTTATGTTAAATTACCCAATTATATTATAGCAAAAAAATGCTGCATTAATGTTAACAATACTAAAACTAATAAATTTAAATGCGAGAAGCAAGAAAATCTTAGATGTTTTGAGTATGCATTAGAGAGTATACTTAATCCTGCTGATGATCATGTAGACAGACCTTACGAATATGATATATCGAGGTATGAAGTGTTAAATATGAATTATCCTGTACAAATTATAAAAGAAAATATAGAAAAATACGAAGATTTTTTAAGTATCGCTATAAATGTTTTTAGAGTAGATGAGAATAATGATAAGTTTACTATTGGTCAAGCTATTACAAGTGATAATTATAAAGATAGAAAATGTATATTTTCAAAGAAAACAAATAATAAATGTATAAATCTTTTAATATACAAAGAGCATGTAGTTGGAATTAAAAATATGAGTGCTTTATTAAAAGGACAAATAATAAAAAAATGTAGAAAACGATACTTGTGTGAAAAATGCAACGATTCGTTTGAGAAAAGGACCCGAAGGGCTTAGTCCAAAGGACGCTAAGAAAAGTATAATGATCATGTTGCTTTGTGTATATATGAAAAACAAAAAATAAAAATGCCCACTAAATTAAATAGATAATATTTTTCCATAGGTGCGGAGCAATATCACCCATATACAATTAGTTCAGATTTCGAAGCAACATTACAAAAATCAATTATGAAAAATGTCATTCACGAGCATAAGCCAAATAGTTTCTGCTTTGATACAATAGACGAAACACAATTAATAAATAATGGAAGTGTTGAACAGTTAATGAATGAATTTAACAACCTTATTGTTAAATATGCAAAAAGATATTATGAACTTAGAAAAGTAAATAAACCAATAGCAATGACAAAAGAAGATATTGACAATTTCAGAAAAGCTAAAAAATGTCATATTTGTAATGGTGAATTTTCTGACGAGGAAAGGCACCCGAAGGGCTTAGTCCAAAGGACGCTAAGCAAAGTAAGAGATCACGATCACTATACAGGACGTTGTCGCGGGGCAGCCCATACCAACTGCAATTTAAAACTAAAATTACCAAATTTTGTACCAATATTATTTCATAATTTGAAATACGATTCTAAATTATTTCTAAGATGGATTCTGGAACTAGGAGCTAAATACACACGGAAAAATAAAAAAGCCCTAAATATAATGCCAAACACAAAAGAAAATTATGTTACAATTTCCATAAATAACGTAGTTGTTGATCAATATGAACAACAGTATGACGTATCAAAATGTAAAGAATGCAATCAAAAATATAAGAATGAAATTATTGAAACCTGTAAAGAATGCAATTCGAAAACCATCATTAAAAAGAAAGGAGATATTAATAATATACATATGGAGGTGAGATTCATTGATACATTTAGATTTATGGACAAAAGTTTAGATACATTAATTAAAAACTTACTCGATGTAAACGACTGTTTTTGTTCACATTGCAAATCTGTCCAAGAAATAACAAATATGAAGTTACTTCCTATAAACGAACATGATGTACTTAAAATGATTGGAAGATGCAAAAAGTGTAATGGAAATGTATTTAAGCCAGTTGATTATTCCAAATTTAAAACTATGTTAAAGAGATTTAAAAAAGAAGACTTACATTTAGTTTTACAAAAGGGAATTTATATGTATGAATGTGTTCAAGAAAGTAAGCGTTTTATAAACTATATTATTAATTTCGTTTCTCGAACGTTCTAAAGCGAGACGTTACGTGCGAAGCCTTGTTTTCATTCCGTGTTTGCGGTTTCTTCGTATCGTTCGATTCTGACAAACACCTCGTTGTCGATAGCCGATTGGCTCTCGGAATCGAACGATCGAAATTCCTCCTTTTTTGTAGTACCCGTATCAACCAGGACTATTGTACGTGGATCGCCGAGAAGGCTTTTCGTTAAAACACTTCGTCGCAAGCCTTCACCGGGAGCACACCGAACGCCTAACGCTCATAAAGTTATAATTAAACGATAATTCGCGTGTCCGCTCATATCTTGCTGTCGCGTGCGATTACCTAAGACGGTCCGGGAGTTGGTGTCGAAAAGAATAAATACTGTTCAACAAACTAAACCCGGACAACTCAATTACGTCCTATCTCTCCGATCGGCGAAACAAATAAATTCTGTTAATGTGGACGTGTAAATCGAAGGCGCGGCTACAGAATGGATGGATTCTTATACTAAAATGTATGAGTTATATTTGCCTAGCAAAAGTAAAGAATGGTATTCAACTTTAAATGATGAAAATGTGAGCCCTTCTAAACTTAAATTTGCACATAAAGTATACAGACATTTTAAATGCAAAACTATAAAAGAATATCATAATTTATACTTGAAATTAGATACTGTTTTATTACATGACGTTTTTGACAATTTCAGAGAAAAATGCTATAAAGAATATGGTCTTGACCCTGTATATTATATATCTGCTCCACATTTTGCTAATGATGCTTCATTAAAATACACTGAACAAACATTAGAATTATTATCAGATAGAGAAATGTATGAAACATATGAAACTGGAATAAGGGGTGGAATATCTATGATTCCACACAGATATGCACTAGCTAATAATTGTTACTTTTATGATAATAAAATTGGAAAGACTGTTAAACTATCCAAAGAAAAAGCGATAGAAAAAGGTATATATAACAGTAAAAAGCATGTTAGCTATATTTTATACTTGGATGCTAATAATCTATATGGATATGCGCTTAGTCAACCCCTTCCTATAGGAGAATTTAAATATGAAGATGTAAATGATTTCACTATTGAAACAATTAAGAGCTTACCCTATGATGGAGAATATGGTTATTCATTTCTCGTTGATTTGGATATCCCATTGGAATTACATGATAAATTTAAAAATTATCCAATGTTACCCGAACATTATGTACCTAGTTATGATGAATTATCCGAATATCAAAAAGAAATGATATCTAAGGGAATTGGTAAAATACCAACTGGCACTAAACTTATGTGCACGTTAAAATCAAAGAACAATTATTTAATTGATTATAGAATGTTACAAGAATGCCTTAATCAAGGAATAATCTTAAAAGACATAAAAAAAGTAATATCATTTAGGCAAAAAGCTTGGTTGAAACCTTACATTGACTTAAACACAAAACTTAGACAAGAAGCTAAAAATGGATTTGAAAAGGACTTTTTTAAACTCATGAATAATTCAGTATATGGAAAACAAATGGAACAGGTAAGAAACAGATGTCAGGTGGACCTGTTTTATTCATATAAAAATTTTGCAAGATGTAAAAATTATGAAGATAGACAAATAATAGATGATGATAAAGTGCTTGTATATAGAAAAAAGAAAGAAATAACATTAAATAAACCTATATATGGTGGATTTGTTGTTTTAGAGTTATCAAAGTTATTAATGTATAAGTTTTATTATAATTTTTTGAAGAAGAATTATGGTGATAAAGCTAAATTGTTAGGAACTGATACTGATTCATTTATTATTTATGTGGAAACAGATGATCTTTACACAGATATAAAAAACAACATACATTATTTCGATACGAGTGATTATAAAATTGATTGGATGCCACGAGTAAATAAAAAAGTAATTGGTTTATTCAAAGATGAATATCTCGGGATAACATTAAGAGAATGGGTTGGATTAAGATAAAAAATGTATGCTTTTAGATATGACGAAACTGAAACAAAGTTTTGCAAAAATACTAAAAAGTTTATAACAAAAATAAAAGAGAAAAAAGTATGTAAAGGAATAAAAAGATCAAATATAAAAAAAATGAAATTTGATATGTACAAAAACTGTTTGTTTGAAGGTAAAAGCACAACTGAAACTGTATACAATATTACATCAAAAGAGTTGAAACTTTACACTATTAAAACAAATAAAATAGCATTATCAGCATACGACGATAAAGTATATTTAAATAATAATATAGAAACGTCTCCTTTTGGTTATGAGAATACCAGATAAAACCTGAAAGAACGTCTGAAAGAACGTCTGAAAGACTAAATCTGAAGGATGCTAAGTCTGCAGGGCGTGTAGTCCAAGGGAGGCTAAGTCCGAAGGATGCTTAGTCCGTAGGATGCACTTCATGTAAGTCAATCATTACGCTCACATTTTTTAAGGACGTCCCTTGGACTAAGCCTTTCAGGTGTTTGACCTGAGTTAAATTCAGACCCTCTCCTTCGAAAGTAAGTTTTAATTTATCAAATAGACCTATGTTATCTCCAAAACGAAAATACATTACATTAGCAGGTTTAATATAAGCAGGTAATTTATTTACAACAAATCTAAATATTGGTCCTTCCACAAAATTTGAATATACACACATATCAATGGTGTCCTTTGGACTTAGACTTTCTGACGCATCCTTCAGATTTAGTCTTTCAGATGCTTGACCTGAACTAAGAGTGACTCCTTTCTGGTTTTCACCTTTGAATACAATTTCTTTACCCGACTCTATAACAGCATATTGTGGAATATCAAGGGCTTGACCTGAAATAAATATTTTACCAGAATGGGCTATTATTAATTTTACAGGACTATATACCCTTGTTTCATTATTATTCTTCTCAAATTTAAATTTGTTTATATCAAAAGCTAACGGTACTTCTTCTATGAGATTTATTCTTTCTTCTTCTATAAGATTTTTTAAGTTTTGAATAGTAAATACATCCTGGATTTGTAAACCTAGATTAATTTTACCATGTTCTTTTTTAATAAGAGAAAGTCCTTCATTTTCAGAGTTTAACACCCTTGATTCTATTGCGTCAAATATTTTGTTCACTAATTTATCATTTTTATCAAATTCAATACTAATAGAACTCACTTCTAAATCAATTTTATATTTTGGTGCCCAGTTCTTTTTTTCTGTTTCTAGAATATTTTTAACTTTATATATGACATTCTTTTGAATATCTTCAGCTGAATTAAGACCTTGACCTAAATTAATAGTTATTGTATACTTTGTTAGTATCCTTCGGGCATAGCCTTCCTGGCACCTTTCATGCGCATCCTCTAAATTTAGTTCTTCCGGCACAAATAAAAATGTAATTTCAGATGATAAAGCGTCATTTGGACTTAGCGTCCCCTGTACTAAGCATTCTTCGGACTTAGCGTCCTTCGGACTTAGTCTTTCAAATACCTTTTCGGCGCCTTTAAGGTGCCCTTCAGACACCCCTTTAATGCTTAGCGTCCTTGGACTTAGTCTTTCAGACGTTCTTTCTGACGTGTTATCATATCCAGGAATATATATATCTACCAACCCTATTTCACCAAACTTTATGTGTTTAAGTTTATCAAATGTTTCACATTCAAGAACCGAAGGTTTATCAAAACTAAAAGATACACCATCTTTTAAATTTCCTTTCAGTTTGTACAGCATTTATTAGCAATTAATTTAATTAATTTAATTAATTTAAAATTAATTAAAAATATTGAACTATCATTCTACTCATAACCATATCATAAGCTATAGTCTTTTGGTTTACAAATACTACATAACAATTTAATCCCTTGAAAGATTTGGAAGAATCAGCAATTAAAATTTTTGGTAATTTCTCCACAGTGGAAATACTCTTTGGTTTATTCCTCAAATCAATATTAAAAAAGCAATTATATTTTATAAAATTGTCAACCGTGTGAAACTGAGAAATCATTCTATCAGGACCATATAATGCTTCATCGTATTCTGAACTTGAACGATATAACTCATAATAATCTCCTTTTTCAATTTCATAATTTTGAGGTTCGGAAGGATGTCTTTCTTCTCCATACAATATTTGAATATTTTTAATATTAGCATGGTCCCAATTTGTTGGATTCTCATTTTGGTCGTACAGAAATTTATCTTTTATAAAGAAAACAAATGCCCAGTTTGGTTCCTGAGTAAAAACAAAATCATTTAAGGGCATACGTAAAGTATTTAAATCTGGTAATCCTCGATATTCTACACACTGAAAGCATTTATATGTAAACCCATATTTACCAGCTAAACTAAAATGTTTCAATTCGTCTATCAAGTTTGTCGTTGTAATTTCATCATATTCAATATACCAAACTTTTAAACGATAACTTTCTAAATTAATTTTTCCGCGAGGTGGGGCTATTTCGGCGTCACTAAATGTAAACAATGAGTCACTCAAATCATCTTTTAAAGTCATTACAATGTGTATGTCTACACCAAATATAGGCTCACTTATATCATCAAAGAAACCAGGAATTAAATCTCCCATATCAATTGTAGGATAAAACAAACCATCACCCTTAATCAAACCATATTTTTTCTCAGCGATAAAACCACTTGCTTGACCACTTCCTTCACCTTCGTTTGAAATATTAGCGCGCTTTTTCAATGTACTAACATGACCAACGTTATAATTATTATCCAACTCAGTATTGAACATTGAAACTTTAATCAAACTCCACATGTACGCAAAATAATTGTTAACTAAAAAGCTAGTTGTACCTTCAGGATAAGCACTTCCATCTTCCTTTGTAACTCGTATTTTTGGTAAATTTCTTGTTTTGTTTGGCATAAAACCATGTTTATCATTAAATTTTATATGAAAATCATATTCCTTGCCATGCCTTTTAATTTCAGGATAAATATACTTGTATTGTAATTTCACAATTTTATCTTGATATTTTTCAAACAAAAGATCTTGAAGTGAACTATGTTTTGATGCCATTTATAAGATTTATTTTTTGAGAGCTTTTATATACTATGATTTCTTTGAATCACATTTATAACAATTTGCTATTAAAATATATGTTATATTTTATGTATGTAATCTTCATTTACATTTTTATTTTCTTTATGCTCACGCATTGATTTTGTTTCTGTCTTACACTTTAGGTAATATATCAATGTCATTTACTTTTAAAAAGACTTAGTCCAAGGGATGCTTAGTCCAAGGGACGCTTATAGTATAAAACATCCTTAATATCACCTATTCCAATTGTTTTTATTATATCTTTCCATTTTATTTTTTTAACTCCCAACAAATAGAGAACTATTATACATAAATAACCACAAATAGCTGGATCACTTTTCTTTTGTACTTTCTTTGTATTTATAATGAGTCTATTTCCTCTGAAATAATTTTTCAATTCTATAGGTGCATCTCCCCCTACAGAATCAAAATAATATATATGATTTTTTTTTTTTTTTTTTGAAATAGCAAACCCAATGAAAAAAAAGATTAACAATACCACACTCATTTTTTCTAATTTTCTTAGGTAATTCATTTAAATTTAAATAGACGTTTCTAAAATTAGGTATTTTAAGTTTTTTTACATATTGTTTTATATCATCATCTGATAAAGCTTTTAATATTAAATTTTCAACTTCTTTTTTAGATAGGTTGAGTTCTGCACCTTTATTATTTTCCATTTGTCTAAATACTTTATTTGCATTTCTAATAGATAATAATGGAAATAGTCCATAATAATCAGTATTTGTTTTTTTAACATGTTTTGAATTCAATTTAATTTTTTCACCTGTATCATAAAACCAAGCTTTCTTCAATTTTTGTTTTTGATAAGATGATAGGTTTAATTCCATTTAATAACGATATTTAAAGAGTGATGGATGATATTTTGGTGTGTTGAAAGTTTCTTCACGTGGGATATCGAAATTATAATGTACAAAGGGCTTGACCTGAATTAATGGCATCATTTTATCTGCCTGAGTTTTATCTACATGGGTTAATCCTTCTTCGCGTCCTTCGGATGCCTTATTATTTCTAATCTGTTCTTTTAATGTTTCATCCAGAAATTTGTTCTCTTTAACTGTTCTATATATATCCATACCCGAACTCATAAGATAATATAAACCAGCGAAAATCATTGGGAGAGCTGCTAACCAAGGAAAACCCCCTAAGTTCTTAATAGTTTTGCCAAATGCGTCCTTTTCACATTCAAGAACCGAAGGTTTGCTTGACATCAATCCAGTTGTTTTATATGGATGATTTTGATCTTCATAATATTTTAAAATGTTCTTAGCTAATTGTGGATTCTTTTTATATATTTCCAATGCCCTCTTTAATAATGATAACAAATCTTTTTCGCTCATGTATCCCATTCCTAATTTTGTTTTTAATTTCATGGCATTTGTAACAACCCACGCCCAAAATCTTTCCGACTTACTAGCATCTGGTGACAATACTCTCATCCACGCTGCTTCTTGTAAAGTTTTATCTGCTTTCTTTATTTCACTATAATCTACATTTGGGTTTGTATAATAAAGAAGATCATGTTGTTTGCAATGTTCATCTAAAGGATTTATTCCTTTCCACCCCTTTTTTAATCTCTCCTCAACATTCGTAAAAGGCCCACAAGCATTATATCCCAGTAAATGCATTTCTGGAACCTTTCCGGTTAGTTTATTTGAAAGTTTATTAATAAAACCACCTCCTTTTTTACTTCCTTTGCTAATTTTTAACTCACTCATTTCTTCCCATAAATATCTCAAAATATATTCCCATTTTGTATATTTATTTGAAGCTGGTCCTTTACTAGGATCATTATCTTTATAAATTGCATTAGTTTTATAAACTATATACTTATATTTTTTTATAGCATCTTCACCATAAATATCTTTGAAATTATATGGTACTTTTTTTTCTGTTAATAATTTTATTAAAGGATTAGTAAGTTGAGTTACTATTTTTATATTATTATCATCATAAAAAACAAGATTATCATTTTGTGTTACTCTTACAGTTTTATTCCCTATCATTAACCTATCATCATTGTCTCTGTCACGCTAGAATCCAAACGTTTCATCATAAAGATGGTTTTTATATTTATTCCATAAGGGGCCCCCTTCTTCTTTAATTCTTGGTGACATTGGAAAAGCTGATTTTTTATGTGAATGGCTCGAGCTAAAAGATTGTATCTCGTCCAAAGGGTGCGTCTGAAAGACTAAGTCCGAAGGACGCTCGAAGGTCTCTTCAAATACTTCATCACTATCGTCAGTCTCTGTATAACCTTTAAGGAGTTTTATTATTTCTTCAAGTTTAGTATCTTGATAATGTTGTACATCTGTGGCGTCCTTCGGACTTAGCGTCTCTTGGACACCTTTCAGGTGCCTTTCAGGTGCAGATTTTAAACTTGAGTCCAGTTTATCAATCAATATGTTAATTTCTTTATTCGTTTCATCCAGTCTAGAAGTTATTGGTTTATTTTTTTCCTCTAAATCTATACTTTTTTTAGTATTTAAATTTCTTGCATTTTGAAATGTTTTTCTTAATTCATTTTGCTTCTTTTCTATTTCAGCCAGTTCTTGTGGAGTTGTACCCATCATTTCATATGTACTTTTAAATGATTTATTTCCAAAATTAAACCCCGTTTTCATGTTAAAAACTGGAGATTTGCATTCAAGAACGGGAGGTTTGTTAAGTGGCTTTAACATCTTATGAGTACAGTCTGTATTTAACATCTTATGTATACATTCTGTATTTAACGGTTTTGTATTTGACGACGATGGTGAAGCACCTGAAAGACTTAGTCCGAAGGACGCATTCGACAATTCTGAATCAGTATTTAACAGTTGTCTTTTGTCTGACACATTACGTAAATTTCTTCCCATTTATAATAATAATATTAATTCATTATTTTTTTGAAAGAAATATTTATCATTTTTTGTTTTATCAATTCCCAAAAATCCATGTGGTTCTGACCAAGCTTTTTTACAGAACTTACAAAACTCTTCATATGTTAATTCAGAAGCCAATTCTTCATGTATTTTTTTGAGATTATCTCCAAACTCATTAAAAATAAACCACAGATTTGAATTTTTTCTAATTATAGGGTTTATTTTAGTGTATTTATGATATAATCCGAGAATACTAATATTTTTATGCCTTCCTTCACAATAATATCTTATTATTTTACTTTGATCTTTTAACATTCCATCATCAAAAATTACTAAACTATTTGATGCACATTCTTCTACTGGTAAAATTTTTTCCCAATTACCCTCAAATAAATAATCAATATCATATTTATCTTTTTCCAACTCTTTCTCTAATCCTACATAAGTAGGTTGGTCTATAGATGGACTATAAACATATAATTGTCTATATGGTAGCCATTTGTTTGCGACAAAGTTAGTAGATAAAAATGTGTTTCCACTACCCGATTCACCTAGAATTATACCGCGTACTACATCTGGAAAGAATCCACCACCTCTTTTATATTTATCTATAAAATTAAAATGTTTCATTTTTAGGTGATGTTTAGACATTTATTAATAATAATAAATGGAAGAGTATTTTAAAAAACGAATGTATGTTTATCGAAAAAGTTATAAGTATTTTTTTAAATGTAAAATCGCTATATCACTTAGTAAAGCAATATTTGCGGCATCAAGTTTATCAGGTATATATATATATATATATATTGCTGTTACACCATTATTTGCAATAAGTGCCATATCTGTTATAATTGAAATATTAGATAATGAATTCAAAACATCATTAAAATTAATGGATAGGCTTGATGAATATAAATTATCATTTAATTTTTATTGTGAGTTATTACATTTATTTGAGGCTCAACAAATATCTGAAGAAGAAATTCATTTACATGAAAAAGATTTTATTAAAAATTTGAAATACTTTCCACGTGAAAAGTACTTAAAACAAATGAAGATAAATGGTTATTCTTCAATGAAATAAATGATCGTTAGTAAAAACGATATTATTGATGAATTACACAAACCAGCAAGGAGAAATTATCCAAGAAGATCTACTATTACATTAGGAATTGATGATCTTTGGCAGGCTGATCTTGTTGAAATGGATTCGGGTAACTTAAAGGGAATATCCAAAATTAATAAGGGATATAAATATTTATTAACAATTATTGATACTTTTTCCAAATTTGCTTGGGCAATTCCTGTTAAAAATAAAACTGGAGAAAGCGTATCAAAGGCAATGAGTATTTGTTTTAAAAACCTATCGAATGTGTCCTTTGGACTTACTCTTTCAGACGCTTCACATTCAAGAACCGAAGGTTTGTCTCAAGGGGTTGACCTGAACTCACAGCATAAACCACCCAAAAATCTACAAACTGATAATGGGAAAGAATTTTATAATAAAGATTTTAAAAAACTCATGGAACAAAATAAAATTAATCATTATTCGACATATAGTGATAAAAAAGCTGCAATTGTTGAAAGATTTAATAGATCACTCAAAGAATTAATGTGGAAACAATTCAGTATACAGGGTAATTACAAGTGGGTTGATATATTACCAAATTTGCTTAATATTTATAACAATAGAAAGCATAGAACTATAGGAATGACACCATGTGAAGCGTCTCAAAGACTAAGTCTGAAGGATGTGTCCGAAAGACACCTGAAGATGTGCCCAAAAGGCGCCCGAAAGGCACCTGAAAGGCTTAGTCCAAGGGACACTAAGTCTGAAGGACGCTTAGTTCAAGGGACGCGATTCAAAGTTGGTGATTATGTAAGAATTAATAAATTAAAACATATGTTTGAAAAAGGATATACACCTAATTGGTCAACTGAAATATTTGTAATAGATAAAGTTTTTAAAAACATACCTCCATATTATCATATTAAAGATATGAAAGGTGAAGAGATTAAAGGAACTTTTTATGAACAAGAACTACAAAAAACTAAAATTCCAACTAACATCTATTTAGTTGAAAAAATATTAAAAAGAAAAGGAAATAAAGTTTATGTTAAATGGTTAGGCTTTGATAATACACATAACCAATGGATAAATAAGAAGGATCTAATCACTTCGTAAGCATCCTTCGGACTTAGCGTCCCTTGGGCTTAGCGTCCTACGTTGTTCTTTTTTTAATTTAGGTGCTTTTATGAATGATTTTATATATGATTTTGATGTTTTTAGTTGATTTTGGTGGTGGAAAAAAATCCGGTCCAGAACATACCCTTTTGTATACTACTCACGTTGTATTTAGGTTTGGCGGCGTAATGGTGGCTTTGTGCTACTCAACTTCTGTTCCGTACTCGTGGGAACAAAAATGTTATATAATTTTTCAAAACTTTTGGTGAGGAGGAGTGTCCGCCTGGCTGATCGCTTCCCGCCAGGTGTGGCTGCTGTTAGGGAGGCAAGGGACGTGCTTGTCGTCGAGTCGCGAGTACGCTCGTGCCTCGCCAAGCTGTGCCCGAGCGATTCCGCGACGTAACATGACTTTGGGCACAGTCCCAAGGTTGCGGCCTTCGTGCTGTCCGAATCGTTTTAACGCGATGTAAGATTAGCTCTATGAGATCTTCACCGGCAGCCATCGACCGGGATAAAGAAGAAAGGAATAGGGAATATAATACAGGGATAGTCTCCGCGATTAGACCCGCGATTAGTTCCGCGATTATTTCCGCGAATAGCTCCATAAATAGGTCCGCGAATAAAATCGCGATAGATAATAAGATTAGACTCGAGAATGTTCCCCAATTTCAACCCCACATCGTATGTGAATCGAGTTCTTTCTCGTGGCCGCTGCAACAAGCTCTGGCAAAAAGCGTCCCATCTTCTTCATTTGCGTCCACGGGAGTGAGAATACTACAGATGAACATGAGGCGTTCAGCTGTAGTTACGGGCGAGGTGCGTCAGGTCGTGGTAGAAAAGCGACTCGACGTCCTGTTATTGCAGAAACCACACGTCAAGAAGCAAAACACGGGTCACACCTTTGTTGGATTAGGGAAAGGGATGAGGGTGGCTGCCATGCGCTCGCAACGTCCGTGGGCGGCGGTAACGGTTTGTAACCCTCAATTCCAAACGATGTTTATCTCGCAGCTCAGCACAACCCATTGCGTCTGTGCGGAAGTGCTGGCTCCCGGCTTTTCCTTTTACGTTGCCTCGTGCTACTTTCAGCACAGTGACGAGATTGAGAAGCACCTCAGACACCTCGAGACGGTGCTTCGTTCGCTGAGGGGGAAGAGGCTTATAGTTGCGGTAGATGCCAATGCTTGATCGTCACTCTGTGATTCCCAAGAGACAGACGAAAAAGGTGTGAAATTCGAAGACCTTATCAGAGCACACGGCATAGAAGTGATCAATGACGCTGGACAGGGGCCCACTTATTGGACGACAAAAGGTTCATCATTCATCGACGTAACCTTTGCGTCGCCCTCCGTGAGCCAGTTCATCGGCGAATGGAAAGTGAGGGCCGACTGGACTAGCAGCGACCACAACTCCATAGATATTAGGTTGAGGATGCCGAGAGAGAAAGGTAAAGGGGACACCGCGAACACAAGGTTCGACACTCGTCGGGTCGACTGGGAACGATTCTCCGAAAGCCTGACTGATCTTTCAAGGTCCAAGCTCGAGGTCCTTGACCTGAATTCGGTGGAGGACGTAGAGAATATGGCCGAGACCCTCGCAACAGTCCTCAGCGAGGCATGTAAGGCTTCGATGCCTAGAAAACTGCGTTTCCGTAAGTCCAACCCGTGGTGGACTAGAGAATTGACCATCTCAAAAAGGCTTTATAGATTAAAACGTGCCATCCAAAAGGGGCGGGACAAACCTTTGTGCCATGAAGTGCTGCTGGAATACCGTTCTTCTTTACGGCAACACAGCAGAATGGTCGAAAAGGTGAAGCTCGCAAGCTGGCAGGAATTTGTTACGTCGTACGGCAACTCGGAACCTTGGGGCTTAGTCTATAAGCAACAAGCGTTAAAACTCCGAGTAGAGAGTGTTCTCAGTACACTCCGGCGTAGTAGTAGTTTGTCAACTATCAGTTTAGAAGAAACAGCCAGCTACCTTTTGGACGTACACGTCCCAGATGACCGGATAGCGGAAAAACACCCCTACAAAGCACATTAAGGGAGAATGTGCTCGTTGCGCCCGATACGGCCGATGCTTCTTTCTTCACAGAAGTAGAAATGGTCAAGGCGTCTAAAACCTTTAGGAACGATAAAGCACCAGGACTCGACCTCATTGAGGTTAGAGTGCTAAAGACCGCGATAAAAGTGATCCCCGGTCGGATCACGAAATTATTTAATGGGTGCCTTCAGTGGGGCGTCTTTCCTTCAGCCTGGAAGGTTGGCTCACTTCGAGTCCTACTGAAGGGCGAGGACAAGGATGAGAAGAACCCAAAATCTTACAGCCCCATCTGTCTCCTTTCCGTGGTAGGGTAGTAACTCTTTGAGAAACTAATTAAGCTTCGCCTTACGGACACGTCATTGGCTCCGGGTAAAGTCTCTGATCGGCAGTTCGGCTTTATGGCTGGAAGATCGACGGAGGACGCGATTGTGGAGTTGCGTCGTATGGTCTCTGCCTCTGAAAAGAGGTATGCCGTCGCGCTGCTTTTCGACATCTCGAGGGCTTTTGATAATGTCTGGTGGCCTCTTGTGTTAAACACGTTAAAATCTAGAGATTGCGAGCGGAATGTTTTCGGAGTACTGCAAAGTTACTTCGACAACCGTAGGGTTAAGCTCTCTTTTGGTTCTTCGGAGGTTTCAAAGCGGGCCACAAGGGGGTGCCCGCAGGGCTCTGTTCTTGGTTCGGCCTGCTGGAACCTCATGTTCGACGACCTTCTAAAACTTCTGGAAGTCTCGAACATCCTATTTGCGGCTTATGCGGATGACTTGGTAGTGATCGTTAACGGTAATTTGCGGAAAGATATCGAAGTAGAAGGTCAACGCGCGGTAGACCTTATAACAAATTGGTGTAAATTGGCGAAGCTACAGGTATCGGATCGAAAGACCGAAGCAATCGTCTTAAAGAGCGACACGATCGTAAGAAACCCGATAAGTAGACGGGGAGGAGACCGCCCGGATAGGAAGCGGAAAAATAATAGAAGAATCGTCGATTTCGTAAATAGGTCGCCAACGATAGAAGTCAACAACGCGAAAATACGATTTATGGAAACGGTTAGATACTTAGGAGTGCATCTAGATAGGTGTATGGAAGTAAAGTCGCACTGCCAAAAATTAAGTAGCAAAACCGGGTTGCTATTCGGGAAATTAGGTAAGTTAGCTAGAGCCGCGTGGGGTCTTAAATATAAAACACTTTCCACAATATATCGTGTGGTCTTCCAGCAGTGCGTAACGTACGCCGCCACGGGGTGGGTCGATTTATATACGGAGAATGATATTAGAATCCTTAGAGCCGTGCAGCGTAGAACGTTAATCTCGATAACCGGCGCTTACCGTACAGCGTCCTGGGAATCGCTTTGTGTCGTGGCCGGGATGACACCCGTCGACATTTTATTAAAAGAGTACGTCGCGAGATATAATGCGCGTAAGGGGTTGACTGCGGAAATAGGAAACGTAATAATACCCGCGGAAATAGAGAAAAAAGAATCGTTTGAGCATATCCGGGAAGAGGCAATAAATATGTGGCAGACAAAATGGTCTTCATCCATGAAAGGTCGTACCACGTTTGCCTTCTTCAAGGACATCCGCCAAAGATTGGCTACACGGTCCTTGGAAACCAATTATTGGAGCACACAGGCCCTCACTGGACACGGAGACTTCCGGGAGCGACTCGAGTCGCTTGGTCTCGCCGATAGTGATGTGTGCGTATGCGGGAGTGGAATAGACACGGTTCAACACTTCTTATTGGACTGTCCACTTTTTGACTCGCAGAGGGAGGCTCTGCGTGATTTGGTTCCACAAAGCGAATGGCGATGGCCGGAGGCGGCACACTTTTTCGTGTCGAGCTCAGAGGTCTATGCAGCATTCGCTGATTTTTGTTGCGAATCCCTCTGGCTGAAGGAATTCGAATCGCAGTCGTAGTTATTGTTTAGGACAGATCGTTCAGCTGGGGAAGTCGGAGTCCTCCGCCATGAAGATGCGGTCCCGTAATCTTCTCGGACAAGCCGCACATCCGAATGATCTCGCGTCTTATAGTATTAAGTTCAAGATTAAATAGGTAGGTTTCCAAAAATCTGTTATCCAATGGCTTTCGAGTCATTTCCTCCCTTACCCATCCAAACCTTATAACATTTCCTCCCAAATCTCTGCTCAAACAAGGTCAAGGCGTGTATCCGGGTCGGGATACAATGGACAGGCCTCCCCTTGGTTTCCCATGGGCGCGTTGGTAAGCAAAGGGATCGCTGAGTGTGTGGACCGGCGGACTAGGCGGCCCTGAAGAAGGAAGGTGGGCTTGCAGGCGCGGACAAACTGTCCATCCTGCGCATAAGATCCCGCAGGCGCTGGATTTTTTCATCGCCCGTCTCGGGGCAACGTCGCTAGGCAGTGGATACCGTAGTAGCGTATGCCTGTTTGGGCAATGTAGCACGAATCGTCGCCTCCGGGTGGCGATTCACACAATAACTGTCCCTATCTACTCCCCCCAGGAGCTGCCATTATTCGGCAATATGCGGTACGGGTCTGGCGCACCCGGGGTACCTGAGCTCGTCCCAAGCCAAGGTTAGAGGCAGCGTGCTGAGAGCTGCATGGCTGCGGGGACGTAAACCAGCGCGGTTGCGAGCGATCTCTCTAGAGCACCAGGCGCAACTCTAGAGTATTTTAGCGCCTTATCTAGGCATAGGGGGCTCTGCCTGGAGGGACTCTTTAGACCCGCCATTCTCGTGAGAATAACATGGAAATTAATACATTTAAAAACAAAAACACTGGGGATGAGAGGGATGAGGAGGAAGAACAAGCACGTAGAGAGGAGTACACAGAGAGACATAGTAGAACAAGTTTAATCTCGTCATACACGGAAAATACGTCACAAGGAAACAAAAGGAAAAGAACTGAAATAGGCGACAGTGAAATAGAAACAGACAAGGAAAAAACATTAATGGATGAAGTAAAATATGAAGGAGAGGCCTTAGAGAGCTTCCTTTTTAATGAAACAAATAAAATAAGCAAACGTGCTATAAAACATATACTTTACAGATGGAGTACATTAGAAAGTAAGTTGCAGAACTTATATACAGAAAAAGAAAAACTGGCCGCAATGCATAGAGGATGCCTAAAGATAATGACGGCTAAAACGTACGCTCAAGCGGCGGATAACACTGGGCAAGTAGGATCTAAATTCGATAAAAACGTAAAAGGTAAACAAATAAACAATCAAACTCTCGACAGAAACATTACAAGAAACAGAAATAGATCAAAGAAAATAATGATAATAAAATCATACACAGAAAACGATACAAAAAGTGGTGACGAAATTTAAAAAATAGCCCTCGATGTGTTAAAACCTTATAAAGATAAAATAAGAATAAATAATATACGGAGATCCAGATACAGCTCTATTGCTATAGAAACAGAGGCGGTAGAGGACGTTGAAATGGTTAAAATGCTTTCCGTGGATTTTCGGAAAGCAGGTTTAAAAATAGAGCAACCCAGAAAGATTGGTCCATGTATATTAATATGTGATATAGATAAAACGTTAATTAAAGATGAAATACGCAACAATATATGGAATAAAAACTTAACAAGAGCGGGATTAACGAAACAACAACTTGATGATAAAATTATGTTTAGATTTAACAAATTATACAAAAAACAAAGATCCAAACCTGGTTAATTGGATAATAGAAGTTCCTGCGGCAGTTTTTGATATCCTATTAGATAGAGGAAGAGTATATATAAAATGGAAAGCTTGTAAAGTTCGAGAATTTTTAAATATTACTAGATGCTTTAAGTGTTTGGGATACGGACACACGTCAAAGAATTGTGCGAATGAACTCCCCTATTGTGAACACTGTGCTGAAAGCGGACATATCCATACGGAATGTCCCAAGAAAACTAGAGACGTCAAATATGCCTGTTGTGTAAGAGCAAAAAGAAAAGAAACAGGACACAGTATTAGAGATTCAAATTGCCCTGAGTACATAAAACAAGTAGCGAGGTAGGGATTCTTCAATTAAATGCGCAGAGATCTACTTTAGTAGCTGGAGAGGTAAAAAAGATTGTAAGAGAAAAAAACATTGACATACTATTGCTACAGGAACCATATACATACAAAGGGAAAGTCAAATTTAATTTATAACAAAGATATGACTGTAACACAAGTTGAGCAGATTAAGGATGAGCACTGTGTATGTGCACATGTAATTTCAGATGAAGGTGAATTTTATATAACATCCATATATTGTCAATTTTCTCATGGTATGGAACAGTATATAAATAAATTGGAAGCGGCTTTGGATCTGTCCAGAGGTATTAAAATGATAATCGGAGGAGATACAAATGCAAAATCCGTGCTATGGCACAATGCTAGTAATGATGTTAAAGACGATAAATTCGAAGAGTTTATCGAATCAAATAACTTAATCATAATAAATAAAAGTAATAATTTCTAAACTTTCTCGACAGTCAACGGACAAGCAAATATCGATTAACCCTTGTTACACAAGACTTAAAAAATTACATAAGTCATTGGAGCGTAAAAGATGATTGGTGTAACAGCGATCGTAATGCAATCTATTGTGAATATATAAATGAAACGGCATGTGCAAGAAAAAAATTTATCTCAACTAAATTTAACCTTAAAACAGCTGATTGGGATAAGATAGGATTAAGCCTACAGTTAGAATTCAATAAAGAAAAGATGCAACAAATGATAAGGTTACCTGTGGATGAAATGGTCGTAGGTTTTAATGATAAAATCACAGAAATATGTAAAAAGAATATTAAGTATAAAAAAGATATAGAACGTAAAGTTGCATGGTAGAATGATGAAATATCTACACTAAGGAAAAAAGTAAATGTACATAGAAAGCAAGTACAAAAATTTAAAAAATTAAACTTAAAAGAACAAACGTTAAAAGAGCAAAAGATATATAAAAAAATAAAGAATAAATATAATGCATAAATTAAAAAAAGTAAAACTGAATTGTGGACAAATTTTGTAACTGAGATAGCAAATAAGGACCCCTGGGGCGTAGTTTATAAATTTATAACGGACAAAGTTAAAACTCTTAAACTCTACCATACGATTGAAACGGACAACACATGCACCACGGACTGGACATCATCAATAAATATAATATTAAATAAGCTAGTTCCAGTAGATGACATCTCAACAGAAAAACAAGACATAAGAGATAAGTGTTACAATTATAAAAATCAGAACTTAGAACCTCCCATATCTCAATAAAAAATAGAATCAGCTATTAAAAGGATGAAAGATAAGAAAGCTCCAGGCGAAGACGGACTCAACCCAGAGATTGTTAGAAAAATTTGGACCTACATTTTCGAGGTAATATTAAATATATTTAATAAATGTCAAAAACAGGGAGTTTTCCCCAAAAGTTAAAAAAGTGCTGAATTAAAAATTATATTAAAACCAGGGGATAAAGATCCACGCGACCCAGACAGCGTTCATACAGACCAATATCACTGCTTCCGATCTTTGGGAAAATATACGAGAGGGTTATGATTAATAGAATATTACAAGTATACGAAGCAGAAAACATGCACAGTGACTGTCAATTTGGTTTTAAATCGAAATTCTCAACAGAAGGCGTCATAATAGCGGCATTAAAACACATAGATACGTCAGATAAAAAATATACAGTCGGGGTATTCCTAGACATACAAGGAGCATTCCATAATCTGTGGTGGTACTCAATCCTTTACAGATTAATAGAGGCTAGATGCTCAGGAGCGCTCTTTAACACAATGCGCAATTACTTCAAAACCAGACGAGTTACGGTTACAACTCGACACCAAACAGTTAGACGTAACATGGAAAAGGGTTGTCCTCAGAGACCGATCATAGGACCAATCGTCTGGAATATGATCATGAATAAAATGTTAAAGAACCAAGTCGAAAGCTGCGATTATGTGGCATACGCGGATGACTTGCTGGTATTAATACACGGCAATTCAAGAAAAGAAATCGAATTGAAGGCTTTACAGGTTTTTACTGAAATAAAGAGTTGGACAATGGAACATAAGCTTAAAATATCCAGTGAGAAAACTAAAGCAATCCTCTTTAAAGGAAATTTAAATACAAACAGGTTACTGTCTTTGAGATATGATCAAGAAAAAATAAAATATTATGACAAAGTAAAATACCTGAGCATAATTCTTGATAAGAAAAGAAACTTTATAGAACATGCAAAATATGTTAAAGACAAAATAAAAAAGGTCTGCGCTAAACTAAAACGAGTCGTTAAAACCGAATGGGGACTAAATCATATAACAAGAAGATTGATGTATCAAGCTTTGATTTTACCTATTATATGTTACGGAGCAGGAGCTTGATACAAAGCTGTTAATCACACACATTTGAGAAGACAGTTAGACTCAGCACAAAGGTTTGCTCTGCTTAGCTTGTCAAGGGCATGCAGAACAGTCTCGACAGTAGCCGTACAAGTACTAACTGGTAGTCTACCAATAGATATTATGATCACCATAAGAGGCATACAAATGAAGATGAGAACAGGTAATAGAGTCAAATAAGAAGAATACGAAACACCTGAGAATGTAGAAAACTTGACAAAAAAGATATAAACAAAGAAAAAAGAGAAATACGACAGATAGCGATGAAAGTATGGCAAAGCAGATGACAGGATGGTAACAAAGGACGAGTAACCTACGAGTTTATACCTAACGTAACTTATGCATTAAACAACAAAAAATGGTTTCATCCAGGTCTCTACACAACATTTTTACTAACAGGACACGGAACGATAAATAGTTAGTTACAACAATTAGGTAAAAGTGATACTGATAAATGCTGCTTTTGTATGAATAAAACGGAAGATGTTCAACATATTATCTTGGACTGTATAGAATATAATAAATTTAAAAAAGATAAAATAGAAAATGACTTTTTAAAAATTATAGAGAAAAAAGAAACAATGAAAATCTTGATTGAGAATAAGGAATCATATTTGAGATTTAGTGAAGTAGCGAATGAAATTTTTAACCATAAGAAAACATATCTGGACAGTAGAATCGACCCGCCTCCACGTGGCTAGGGACGGAAATGCAGTAAGAACGCTGTAGCTAAGAGGTCGACAATTTTATAGATTGAGTTATAAAATCTTTAGTGTTAAGATATAATAAATAAATAAAGCACAGTAAAGGGGTAAATATATAAAACGTAAATATACACAATTAAACAGATACATTATTATAAAAGAGGTGTAACAAGCAGAGATGAGCATTAGCTCGGGTGCCGCACTAGAATGAGAAATAAATGAAAAAAAATGTTCCTATCTACAGTCTGGTGTAACCACTGCCAAGGGAACGGACTTGGAAAAATTAGCGGGGAAAGAAGACCCTGTTGATCTTGAGTCTAGTCTGGCACTGTAAGGAGACATGAGAGGTGTAGCATAAGTGGGAGATGGCAACATCGCCGGTGAAATACCACTACTTTAATCGTTTCCTTACTTACTCGGTTAGGCGGAGCGCGTGCCCCGAGGGCTTCGCGCCCCGGCGATCACGGTGTTCTAGAGCCAAGCGTGTCAGAGTGGCGTGAGGCCTTGGCCGATCGTCGTTAATACTCCCGCGTGATCCGATTCGAGGACACTGCCAGGCGGGGAGTTTGTCTGGGGCGGTACATCTGTCAAAGAATAACGCAGGTGTCCTAAGGCCAGCTCAGCGAGGACAGAAACCTCGCGTAGAGCAAAAGGGCAAAAGCTGGCTTGATCTCGATGTTCAGTACGCATAGAGACTGCGAAAGCACGGCCTATCGATCCTTTTGGCTTGAAGAGTTTTCAGCAAGAGGTGTCAGAAAAGTTACCACAGGGATAACTGGCTTATGGCGGCCAAGCGTTTATAGCGACGTCGCTTTTTGATCCTTCGATATCGGCTTTTCCTATCATTGCGAAGCAGAATTCGCCCAGCGTCGGATTGTTCACCCACCAACAGGGAACGTGAGCTGGGTTTAGACCGTCGTGAGACAGATTATTTTTACCCTACTGATGACTAGTCATTTCGATAGTAATCCTGCTCAGTACGAGAGGAACCGCAGGTTCGGACATTTGGTTCACGCACTCGGTCGAGCGGCCGGTGGTGCGAAGCTACCATCCGTGGGATAACGCCTCTAAGGCCGTATCCTCTTTAGTCGAAGGTGGCAATGATATCTCTAGGAGTCTCGTGAGTCGAAAGCACAGTTGGAAATATTAATGCCAGGAATAATACTATTTATGTCTTAGTGGTGCTTACAGCCCTTTTTCATTCCTCAAAAGCGGGATATACCAATGCTTGTTCAGTGCTCATTCAGCGAAAAAAAAATTATTATTGTTCAAATTTTTAAGGCAGTTAGTGAAACTAAATTGTTGGTAACTCCAAAAGATCTTTCTGGTAATCGACGGTTAGAGAAAGAATTCAGACGAAGGCGACGTGAACTAATCAAAAGGCAACATGGATGGTGACGTATTCTCGCGGGAGTCTAGAAGACAAAATCGTGCGTAACCGGTAGGTTTGAGGTCCACGGAGAGGGGGGAAGGGACCGCGACGAAACCGATAAGCGAGGAGACCGCGGCGAAGCCGAGTAGGTGCGAGAGAGATAGAGCGAGGCGTCCGCGAGTATGTGCAAGAGAAATAGCGCGAAGCATCAGCAATGTGTGGAAGAGGGATAGCGTGAGGCATGCACGTGGATGATACAGCGTTTGTAAGGCGATGTGAGAGAGTTAGCGCGATGCATGCACGCGTATAGGAGAAGGATAGCGCCCGCATTGGCGTGGGAAAAGGATGACGTTCGCAAGATGAATGATGAAGAAGATTATGTTCAAGAGAAAGGGAGAAAGAGAGATAATGCGAGGTATGCAGGAGTAAGAAGAGGAAAGAAGGAGGCGCAAAAATAATCAACATTTTATTATATATAATAATAATATTTATTCTAAAAAATGTGTATATAATACAAATGTGTGTGTATGTGTATGGGTGTGGGTGGGAGTGTGTGTGGGTGTGGGTGGAAGTGTGTGTGTGCGCGCGCGCACGCATGTGAATTAAAAATAATAAGATAAAAATAATAAAATAAAAATTTAAAAATAATAAAATAAAATAATAATAATAATAGAAATATAAAAAATATAAAATATGTAGAATAGGGCGGCGCTCCTTCTGAAACATAAAAATAAAAGTCTTATTAGTATACTAATTTAATTTTTAATATTTAATATTTTTAAAAATAGATACAATCAACCCTTAGACCTCTTGTTCGGAGGCTCATCCCACGATTTCTCTACGTCCTCCTCATAGGGCTCGAGGTCGAAGAGTCATCTTAATTCCACATAGAGGCCGTCGGGGCCGTTATCCTCCCAAACGTCCTCGGCGATCTCCCGCTCGTGGCACCATTCTTATGAATCGCCAGTGTTCAAAGTTTAAGAATCCTGGAATCTGTATGTCGCTCTTACTAGTGTACTATAAAATAAAATTATAATATATTATAATATATGTTAAAAATAATTAATACAACGTAAAATATGCGGAAATATTACTTATTCTCTGATATACTACAAGATTCAATAGGGCTTTCAACAGCCTCATCACCAAGTTCTGCGTCCACCACAACGCGTTAAATCGGCCTCGACACAACACACTTTCAATTAATGATGGCATTGTTATTAATTTTTGCTTTATTTTAATTTTACTACACTTTTATAACGACACTAGACTGTTAGATAGTCGAACACTTTGTGACGAACATAACGGGATAGACATTGTCTCGAACATTTTAGAGTAGGGGATGTATCACTTACAAAGAACGCTTACCTTCTGCACATGATAAGAAGACAAAAGTAAGCACGTTCCCACGAACAATTATCTAAAGCTTTTAACTATGAATAATGTATTATTATAATATGTAAACCACTATCAAATAGCTTTGAACAGCTATTAAATGACTTTGAACGGCTATCGAACGGCTTTGAACGGCTATTGAACAGCTTTGAACGGCTTTGAACGGTTATGAACGACTATTGAACAACTATCGAACGGCTTTGAACGGCTTTAAACGACTATAAACGACTATTAAACGGCAAAACAAATATTTATACGCCATTAAAATATTTAAAGTCCATGTCCATGTACTGAAATGTAACATCTGTAGCCTGATAAGGCGGCTGACACCGCTATTTAACATCACGTACTGAAATTTGATACTCGCATTCTGGGATAAGAAAAAGGAAAAAGAAAGAATAAAAGAGAATAAAAATATATTTTAACAATAGCTTATTATAAATAATGTTTGGGTGAATCCTTATGATGGTACATCCACCAATTGAATATTTTAAATACATTTTGTAAAGCGCAATTTTTTAAATGTTTTTCACAGCGCATAGTATTAGTAACGTCTAGCTTATTTAACGAAGTGATATCTTCATAGTCCGCATCCAAGATCTCGAAAATAACGTCGTTTCTCGCATCATCATCAAGTATATCGGTCAGCCATTCTCGTTTTTCGTATCCTTTAACGTACACGATAGTAGATGCTCCATCTTCCTTTTCCGTCGCATCCATCACAGCTCTCGTAATCAATCGCCTAGCGAAGCTGTATGGAACGTTTCCATCCTCCCATTGAAGTCCATGGTGATGCCTGATTAGCCATGAAGCTTGACATCTCTCAGATTTTGTAAGGGCACGCCATGGTACGGGACTTGCAAAAAAGTAGTGAGAGAGAACAAATCCGTTTCTCAGTATCGCTACTTCCTTTACAACAAAAATTTGCCCGACAATGAATCCTTGCAGATCCACAAACGTTGGTGCGATCATGCTAATAAAATTACTGCACGATTGCAAGAATGATGTACAACTGCTATCGACCGTCAAAATTTCAATCTTTATATATTTTGACATTGGAGGGGATATTTGGTAATCTATGTAATTTTACGAACTACGTTAGTCAATGGGCAATATTCGACAAGGCGATCGTGCAAAATGAGACAATAGGCTGTAGTATTTGCCGGTATATCCTCTTTGCACTCAAACTTTAATCTTACGTCCACGGTGGAATTTTTAACAGATTTGTTTTGTAGCAAACAGTCAAAAACCGCGAGAGGACCGCAATATAGAAATTTTAAAATGTTTAATAGCACATCATGATCACATCCGTAATAAGATCTAATTTTATCGAAATCTAAATTTAAATCATCGTAGGGATAAAATTCCGAATTTAGATAAAGTTTAACGTTGGTCAATTTACAGTCGTCGAATGTAGTAATATCTTTTGACACAGCATTTTTTCTGTCAATCTGCAGCGCAAACATCACGTATCGTGGCTTCTCCAACTGAAAGGCGGCTTTCACGGTCCACGAATGCTTGGTCGTATTATACAATAGAGGAAATTCGTATAGATCCCAAGAGCGAACATTCATATTCAAGTATTGCCCGCTTTCCAACGCGCGTAGCAATGATAGTTTATTGACCACGCTCAATATTACATACGGCATACGTCATTGTATTTTGAATAATTCGATATCAGCTTCAGTCGAAGCATTTCTAAATATGCAATTGTTGTCGTTGCGCGAATGTATTAAAATTCATTCGTGACGAGCGTTAATCACAATTCGCTTATAATCTTCACAAAAACCCAATAGTATGTTTAGTGGCACGCAGAAGTTGAAGTAAGCTTCAACAGCATTATGCGACATATTCCACGCAGCATTCCCCAAAATTTTACCTTTCTCGGTTGTTAAAGAGATATAGTTTTTAATCGTGGAAGTTATTCCGACGTTTCTGTTGCGGTCAATCTCCACACCGTCATATCGAAGTTCATCAAACATAAACGCGACACAATTGTTTCCCAATACCACTCTCGCCCATTCCTCTACTTTATGCACCTTCAACTTTCCCTCAACGTATAGAAAACTTTCACACAGCAACGTGTACAAATCTTAATGTTGTATTGGTATCCGTATCTCGTCGCTACATCCAAGCGTTGTGTTAGCGTATGGATTGTACGTATGAGTCTCAATCTTGACGATACGATCGTCAAAAATCGACTCGCCTTCGATATTCAAGATGTCAATCATATTGTTCAAGTATTTCGTACGACAAATCCCAATAATTTTAAAAACTCGCGATTCAACGCGCTGAGCTTCTTTTTAGCGTAACCAGATATCTGATTATTGTCACCCGACATAGCAGTCACTCGCCTTCTCGCAAAAATATTGTCCCTCCCAAAGATATTGTCTCTCGCGTGCTCCGTGCTTCCGTTCAACACAAGCATTTCATTTGTCAAAGGCTTTATTTTTGCCGCCGCCGTATATGCAATCTTACGGTAATTTCCTCTCCTCGAAAATCGAGCAAATGTCCTTCTTGATCAACAATGCGTATCGTTAAATCAGTAATGCTCCGTGCGACGATCGGTAGATAAATGATCTGTGCTGGCGTTTCCGATATCTTATATCCTGGCGGTACGCTCGGTGAAAATTCATGTATCGTGTGTACGCGTCATTGCTGTACGTGCCAATGGATACGCTGCATTCTATACGAATAATATTTACGCTAATAATATTTATCGGTTCATCCGATTCGTGCCATTTCCGAGACTGTAATTTACGATTTTACGAGAATCCCAACAGCGATCCAACGTTGTCTGGTTTACTAAAATTTATTCTATAGACACATTTGATTTCACTTTTTAGCATATTATGATTAGCACGAACCGTTATTGGATATTCGCCGTGTTCTTCGATATCATTTTCATTCTCCTTTCGCGCGACATTTTCGTCATCAACATCGTTGGAACCAATTACGCATCGATGTCGTAAAATTGAACGTTGGAGGTATTCGTTTATAGCATGTAATTCGTACGATCCCTCGGGAATCGTAATTTTCTTGTCATCGTTATCAAAGTAAAATTTATTATTCCAAGAATTTACGTTCGATATCGTATGATAAGTTTCAAAGTCCGTTAAACCAAGCTCGTAATTGCCATCGTTTAAATCTATAGCCGGAAAGTAGCTTACAGCAAGAGCGCTACTCTTGCCGGTCAACGTAAGTGTGAGTGACATGCTGAAAAACTGTCAAACCAATACTGAGTCGCGACGGTGAATTGTCAGGCTTTAAATTCATTTCGATCATCGACCGTTTGAAGAAATCGAAGACACAATTGTCCACAAATACTTTGATTATAATTTTGATAGGCCGTGTGATTGTATTCTATATTTTCAACATTCTGTCCAAAATATCGCACTAATTCCTTGGGCGGTCGCAGATTTCCAAAACTATCAAAATATACTACACGATCTCTCCTCTTTGCATACGCAACCCAATGAGTGCCATCTACGTCATCCAAATTGACGATACCGCTCTCATTTCGCCGTGCACCGCTTATCGGTAAATTATTGCGCATGAAAACACCTCTAAAAAATTGTATACGCATACGTCTTGCAAGTTGATCCAATTGTACATTGGTTGTTACACCGGCAGGCATTTTTATTTTGACCTTTTTTTTCTTGGTTGCTGCTGAGAACTCTCGTCCACGCTTGTATGGAGCGAGATAAAGTCCGTGACCTTCTAGGGCGCGATTATGACGTTGCATTTCTTCGAGCTGACGTTGCGCCGCTTTGCTATCGTTTATCGCCTTCGCGATGGCCGCTGCTCCGCCAGCCAAAGAACCGAGAACTCCCAATAATGGTAAAATTGGTAAGATACCACCGCACTTCGCTATAGGAAGTATTCGTTTTTTCACAGTCTTTTCCTTCATCAGTGATTTTTTGGTTTTCATCCCCATACCGAAATTTGTGTTTGCTTTCATAGCTGCCCAAACAGCTGTAGCGGCCGCTCTTTCGCCAAGAGTCGAATCTCTCGCGGTAATACGTGTTTGCGCTTTCGTGGTAAGTATATTATCCGCAACGTGTCGTTGACGGAAATCGTTGCTTCGGGAATAAGCTGTGCCGTGCTCGCGATACGCGGCATCCAATGAATTGATACCCCGATCGCCTCTAGCCAATCGTGTTTCTAAATGAGTTTCCGGTCCGCAAAACTGATAGCCTGGAATATGTAATTCGATAGGAAGTGTATTTATCGCACGATTTAACAAACCACTACCTCTTATAATTTTTGTCGGCATTTGCCACAATCTTTTATTAACGGTTTTGGACCGACGATATGTGTTTGCTGCCATGGTAAATTATAATGTTGCATGCATCGACGATACAGAGTCTTTTATATGTTCGGAAAGCTTGTCCCACAATTGTTCCACGTAGCTACCAAAGTGTCGCAGTAAAATAATGTTGGGGATAATCTGTAACGGCTCGGTGGTAAGAATATCGCTGTCAACCGATAGAAGAAGAAACATTTTTGAGACTGAACGGTTTCAATCTGGTGCACCTCTATAAATAGGGCCCCGATGATTCATCTAAAAATCTGATTCGAGATTCGCGAGAGTAAGTATGCTACAAGCGACGACAATCAAAGTGACAAATTTTGACGATAAAACACGTAAAAGAAATACGCATGGAAATATGCTGCCGATTATTATACGCGGTATCATTTGCGGTCCTTCGAATTGCGGTAAGACTAACGTGTTGATAAGTTTGATAGAAAGTCCACACGGTGTACGTTTCAAGAATGTGTACGTATACTCGAAATCGCTTCAACAACCGAAATATCGATACTTGGAAAATTTGCTATTACCGATCGACGAAATTGGTTATTTTACATTCTCTAATAATAGTGACGTTATTCCACCGAGTGAGGCGCTTCCGATTTCCATTTTTATCTTTGACGACGTGGCGTGCGATAAGCACGATACGATAAGAGAATACTTTGCAATGGGTCGACACTCGAGCGTCAACTCTTTCTATCTTTGTCAAACGTATGCCAAGATACCCAAGCATCTCGTACGGGATAATGCAAATTTACTGATTTTATTTAAACAAAATGATACAAACTTGAAACATATATACAACGATCATGTAAATACTGACATGTCTTACGATGATTTTCGCGCATTCTGTCAGAAATGTTAGTAACACAAATATGGATTTGTAGTGATTGATAAAGACAGTTTACAGATTAATGAACGATATCGAAAAAGATTTAACGATTTTGCAATACCGTAAAATAGTTAGTCGCTATTGATACATTGATCGAGCAACGTCTAAAATTTTTCGTCCGAGCGCAACATGATGACGATTGACAGTAACGATTGTGAGAAGATTGCGAAAGAGATTGTAAAAACGAGCGAAACAATCCGCAAAAAATATCGTTCTTTAACAACTGGTCGAATGGAGGAAGACGTCGCATTGGAGAGGCACTTTAAACCAATTATCAAACCTTTAAAACAACTTGTCGAAAATACAATCAATGCGGAATCTAATGAAACGAAAATCGAACCAATGAGTATGCTCGAAGACAAGCATCTGAAAAAAGAGTCAAAGTATGGAACAAAGGTCAAATTTATCATTGAATGATTCGCTAATAACTTCTACTTCAAATCAATCAAAACGTAAGCGAATGAAACAATTATCGAATGTGGTTACTTCTACTCTGATAAAATATTGCATGAAAGACCGTCTCCGTCTATGGAAGGAATTTTCGAAACCACGCCTGAAATGCTTGTGACGTCGGTTCAACATCTATTACAAACGTCCGAGGGTCAAAGTACATTGCGCGCATACTTGGGCCCCCTAGGGCAAAAATATGTGGTACCTATTTTGAGTTAAGATAAAGATAGCAATATGGATTATGTATATGGTGTTAAATTTTACAACGAAAGAATGATAAAATTTTTGATGTGGATAAAGATGACAATATAATTATCGGTGGAATAAGATACGTGAGAACACCAAGTCTCTACGAGTTTATTTTCAAGAGAGTGTCCGACGGTGACGTATACACTGAGGATAATAAAATTAAATACAAAAATATATTATTGGCGACAAATGCACATAGACGTGACAATGATATGCGTAATCCAGTATTAAGTAACAAGAGATACAAGTATAAAAATATAGCGAACTTAATCTCTACTAAAAAAGCTGGAAGAGGTATAAACATACCGCACGCTATGACGTTAAACGATAATAAAATCGGTTACATTCATTGGAATGATCCCAACGAGTTGGTAGATCGCTTGCGATTGCGGAAGCTTCGCGTCAAGCCGGCAACTATGCCCACGACAATGAAATATTATCAATTATCGAGGAACATTGCGAAGCTGGTCTTATTATAAATTAAACTATGCGTTGACGAAACAAGTCAGTCTGTCAATATCGTTTGTGTCAAAATGTCGATTAATAAATTTGGATTATCGTTCGGAACATTGAACAACTCACTATCAATGGAATGGATTACTAAGAAATTACGCTCTGTGTCAGACTGCCTCCGGCTTTGATGCAAGGTCGCGCAAGATACGACGCGTAGCGCAACCGGAAGATGATACTGATGCCGCAAACAAACAGTACGTGAAAATACGTGTCAAGCTTTTAAAAGATAGATTGGAAAAACTTGAGAAAAAAATAATCACGCTTGAGACGAATATGCAAACGCTACAAATAATGATGGACGAGATGCAGAATGCAACTCACACGCAGACTATATTTAATTCAGCACAGGAGAAAATAGATATATAAAGAATATACATGGAGGAATTATCTCATTGTTGCGAATTATGCCGCGATCAAATATGTCGCGAAAGACAGCTGCTGGTGAAGGAATTGCACACTCCACCGAGAAAAAATTTTCCATGTAGACGTGTCATAGTACGTGGATTCGATGATCTGTGGCAGGCGGACGTGGCCGAGATGCGTCCATATGCACGATTCAACAAAGGCTATAATTACATACTTACAGTTATCGATGTGTTGAGCAAGTATGCGTGGGCTGTACCGCTCAAGAGTAAGTGGAAACGAAATGCCTGACGCTATCGCAAAGATAATTCGAGACGATGGAAGATGTCCGAGAAATTTTCAAACCGACAGAGGAAAAGAATTTTATAAATGTACAGAAACTCGTGAACAAATACCGTATTAATCATTATTCGACGTACTCTGTCATGAAAGCCTCGGTCGTGGAACGATTCAACCGAACGTTAAAGAGCAATATGTGGAAAATGTTCACGCTTAATGGATATTACATGTGGATCGACGCGTTGTCCCGGCTCGTTAGAGAGTACAATGCGCGAAAACATCGCACTATCGGTATGAGACCTATCGATGTTACCCCCGCGATCGCCGATAAACTTTTAAATACGGTATACAGCAACGTAAAGATTGCGGCACCGACAAGATTCAAAGTAGACAATCCGTTACGCGTGAGTAAATTCAAGACCATCTTTGACAAAGGTTATACGCCAAATTGATCGACCAAAGTGTTTAAGATCGTTAAAGTGCAGAAAACTAATCCCGTGACTTATGTACTCGAAGATTCGCGCGGAAATTCTGTCGCCGGCGGATTTTACGAATACGAGTTACAACACGTTGTCAATCTCTATGTACATTTCGTGGAAAAGGTGGTACGCAAAAAGGGTGACAAGGTTTATGTGAAATAGCTGGGACTTGAGGCTACACACAATTCTTGGATAGATAAAAATAATATATTATAAATATTTTAATAATAATACATAATATTAAAGATATTTTACAAATATAAACAAAATTGTACATTATAAAATATATATTTATATATATATAATTTACAATAAATAATTTTAATTTATAAATATACGTAATTCTTATTTACAATAAATATACATGATTTTTATTTACAACGGTATTTTGTGATATCCTCACGGTAGTGTGTCGGTGGTTCCGGGTACGATATACCGTTTATCATCGTACAGTCCTAAAGCAATTTTTGTCTCGCGAATAGTGTATACTTCGTATAATTTAGATCTTATACAAAACTGCTGACGCATCATTTCAATCTCTTCGTCCAATCACCGCGTTTAATCGTCGAACGTTATTGTTCTCGTGACGACATTACGTCTTGACGTCTTTTACCTTTTTCGTATCCTTCTTACCATCTACTCGCAACGCGTACATTTTTGCCCTAAGCCCGACGAATTCGGTCATGATGGCGCCATTATTTTCATCCTTCATTAAACCCGGTATCTTTTTATTCGCGAGCGGTATACCGTATACATTGTCCACTGCATAATCGCTGATATCGAATCTGTTGACGTTGCGCTTTATATTCTCATTGATATATGGTCACACTCGATGTGATATATGAGACTGTCGGTATCAGTGTACATGACTTTACATTTCTCTCGATATATAGGTACCATAATAATCTACCACGTAGATTGGTTTATTAAATTTAACCTCGAGATTGCGTAATTTAATGGCGATCAGATTCTCCGAAAACACGCTTCTACTATAAAAATTTGGTTTTGCGATCATCGCCTCTGTGCCATATCTTCCATCCCAATATGTTATAAGCTTAATATTAACGTGATTGTGCACATTTTCCATCGTTTTACCAAATACCGCATTATTCATTAATTTATATAAATTTTTTTCAAAATCATTTTTCGCGAGTGTTCGGAATTATGTATTGAGATCGATATAACTGCGAAGCCACGGAGATTGTGAAAACTGTAATATTCGATGTATTTTTGTAACGCGAAGTCCATGTCGCGTGCATTGTTGCAGGTTGCGGTAATATATCACGTAACACTTCTTATCATATAAGGTTGCGAGTAGCTTATCCTACTTACCAGGTAGTTTGTCGCGTGTCGAGCAAAACGGTAGGTCAGTGTGCGCATCGTGAACATGTTGCGGATATTCGAGATGGACTTCAAGGATATGGCCTACAGGCGAATCGAGCGCGATCGATGATGTATCAAAATCGGATACGCCAACCCATCGAAAATCTGCATAAGGCAAAGGTTGACACATTGTCCATCCGTACAAATTATTTATATCAAAGTACGTGAGATACGACGAAAGTTTCGATGGATCGTACGACTGTATGTACTTGTTATTAGCGTACGTATCTGTTGGAACATTAACTCAAACTACCGCATATTCCACGTTCGATAAATAAAACCATGTCGGTATCAATTCGAAGGTAATATTCGTATGCTTCAACATCGTGTCTCACGTGTATCCGGGAAGAGTATAGTAATACGAGGAGTCGAGCCCATAACTTTTAATACAACTTTTGCGGAAATTTTCAAAAATGTCTGCTAATAATAAGACATCAATTTTGAGATACAAGTCGCTATATTCGCCCAGCGTTCGAATAGAGAACCGCTTTCAGACGTTCTCGGCGTGCGCGTAATCGCTCTCGGATATCGTGTCACTGGTCAAAAAACTGTAAAATGATTTGCGCGATGGTAAATACGTATCTTGCAACCAGTCGACGCAGTTAATGTATTCGTATGAAAAGACGCCCTTCCGTGTTAATAAATTGAAATTGTCATGCGGTAAATTTTGAAATTCAAATTTAAAAATTTTGAGTTTGTCTTTATTCAAGAATGATGCCAATTTATCGAGACTGGTAAGAAATTTATACGAATCGATAAAACGCAATTTAATATGATTTTTCGATTTCTCTTCGACAAGTTTAACGTTTTTCATAAATGATATATATTTTTCCTTTCGGAAGTAACTCGATTTCCTTTTCGAACGCTGTAGCTATTTCCATGATAATAAAATGCGTGTCGTAACCGGATAAATTATAAAAAACTATAGGAATGCAAAAAAAATCTTTATAATTTAAATTGCAATTTGAATGCGCGGGACTTCTGTAACGCCATGTCAGATGGCAAGGATCGCGTACGCGTGTATTGTCTTGTACGAATGGTTTTTCGCAAATGTGGCATTGTGTCGCGTTGTGAAATTTTTCCCATTCATCGGGTGTTAAATTTACCATGGGAACATTAGTTGATAAAATACATTTTACACGCAGTGCTAAATTTTTAAGTTCTTCGATGAACCATGACATGCAATTGGTATCGCGACGAGAACGATACGCGGATAACGATTCGTTGTACAAGCAGTGTACATAATAAGCAATACTAAATATTTTATGATGTTGGTAATTTTTCTCCCCTCCATCTTTTCCAAGTCGGCGTACACGGCGAAAGAAAACTGCTCTTTCCGGTTATAGTTGAACGTGAGCCGCTATGTTGTGCGACAACATGAAAGTGCAATTTATGACCTAATTCTGGGATCGTTTTGCGGAGAGTGTAGAAAATCGCTGTATCAAATAGTGCCTTGTAATATGTGTCCAATTTGCACTATATAAGTTGGACAAAACTTGTGTTGTGAAAAGACTTGAATAGGAAATATAGAGGAACCCAAATACATTGTGCGATTAGAACAATATCTATAGGAGGATTTCATAGGAGTAAACTCGGCGAGTTTATGCGACTTATGGGAAGAGGAATGCCTTAAATGTCTCGATGAATTAGAAGCACAATATCGATTCAGAGTGTCAAAGGGGCTTATGATTCGATCGCTGCCTGGCCGAATTGCGCGACTACAAGGTTTAAGGTATTCGTTACGTAAAAAATACAAACGCTTAGATGACTGTGTCCCGGCGCTATCAAGTAACATCCCAGTAAATTCGGTAATGCAAATGTTACAAGGCCGAGAAATCGGTTTAAACAAATCGTATACAGCATGCTTGGACGATTACCTGAGACATTATCCATTATCGGTCGACTTCAAGGATTGGTGAACATTGTATCTATTTTTAAAAATATTAAATATTAAAAATTAAATTAGTATACTAATAAGACTTTTATTTTTATGTTTTAGAAGGAGCGCCGCTCTATTATACATATTTTTTATTTTTTATATTTCTATTATTATTATAATTTTATTTTATTATTTTTATATTTTTATTTTATTATTTTTATCTTATTATTATTTTTAATTCACACACACACACATTTGTATTATATACACATTTTTTAAAATAAATATTATTATATATAATAAAATGTTGATTATTTCTGCGCCTCCTTTCCTATTCTTACTCCTGCATGCCTCGCGTTATCTCTGGTATGATATCGAATTGTTAGTGATAAGCGATAGCACTATGCGATACGATTTGTTGCTAGGCAGGCAGTTTTTTGCGACTTCGGAGGTAAAATTAATCTATCAGCAAGGAAGGTTCAGTTTTGAGATAACGAAAGACCCCGAGGATAATGTGCATTCCATTTTCAATCAATATAGACGAAAAAATAAATGTCATCGAGAATGGCTTAAGCCAGGAGTAGTGTTACTAGGAGAGTTCTAACTCAGGTCCTCTGAGAGGGGTTAAGGGGTGAGGGGAAACCGACGCCGGGAGTATGACGTCACGTGGGGAGATCGCGGTGGAACGATAGGCGCAGGGGCCGCGGAGAGGGGGGAGGGGGACCGCGGCGGAACGGTAGGCGAGGGGTTCGCGGAGAGGGGGAGGGGAACCGCGTTCTAACCGGTGGGCGAGGGGTCCGCGGAAAGGGGGGAAGGGGAAAGCGGCGAAACGGTAGGCGAGGGACTCGCGAGGAAGAGGGAACGCACGCGACCGCGAGTAGGTGTGAGAGAGATAGCGCGAGGCGTCCGCAATGTGTAAGAGAGGAATAGCGCGAGGCATGCACTTGGGAGAGAGAGAAAGAGAGGGATAGCGCAAAGCATGCACGTGGATGATGCGGCGTTCGCAAGGCGATGTGAGAAGGACAGCGCAAGGCATGCACGCGTGTAGGAGAAGGATAGCGTCTGCATTGGCGTGGGGAAAGGATGACGTTCACGGGAGAAAGAGAGATAATGCGAGGCACGCATGTGGGAAAAGGAAAAAAGGTGTAGAAATAATCGATATTTTTTAATATAATAATAATAATAAGTTTATTCAATAATTGTGTATATAATACAATGTATGTGTGTGTGTGTATTAAAAAAATAATAATAAAAATATTAAAAATAATAAAAATATAAAATATATAGGTGGCATTCCTTCTGAAACAGAAAAGAAATTTTATTAATTAATTCAAATATAATATTTTTTCAAATAGATACAATTAATTCTTCGAGTATTTCAATGTGGTTCTCACCCATAACAAGACGTCAGCTATGTTTTATATATCAAAATCCCAATCTTTGGACGTCACTATATAATGATCTCGCAGACAATGATCCAAATCTATTGTACGAGATTTCTTCAAGCCGATTGCTTGACCTTGCACCATTTGTACAATTAAAGTAACAGGAGTGTTTGTCGATAACGCCGGGACACGGACATCTAAGTGTTTGTATTTTTTGCGTAACGAATGTCTTAAACTTTCAAGTCGCGCGATTCGGCTAGCCAGCGATTGAATTCCATGCCCCTGTTGTAACATCTCGAGTCGGTACTGTTCTTCCAACCACTCGAGACATTTAAGGCATGTTTTTTCCCATAACTCGCATGCACACACCGAGTTCACTTGTATAAAATCCTCCCATAAAAATTGTTCTAATTCCGCAAAATGTTCGGAGTCCCCCATATTTCCTATTTAAGTCTTTTCACAACACAAGTTTTGTCCAGCTTATACAGTGCAAATTGGGCATATATTGCAGGGCATTATCTGGTACAGCGGTTTTCTACATTCTCCGCAAAACGATTCCAGGATTAGGTCATAAATTGCACTTTCATGCTGTCGCACAACACGAATATTCGAAAATAAGTCTAAAATATGCATAAAATAGCATGTGCAAATTTTTTCGTTGTCTTCACTTTTATAATAAAAGTATATACAGCACATTTTTGCCGCACCTAAACTATTTATTTCAACTCAGTTTAAAGTACGTTGATTTATGTCCATAATAACACTACTGCAATCACTATTGTAATCGAAATCCTCCGAAAGTATGCAGTCTTCGTCTGATGAATCGTCCGACAAATTCTCAACATCCATCAAGTTGTCATCTTCGAGAATGACATCCTCATCTTCAATAACAATAACTTCTTCATCAGCCATAACACATATTGTTAAGATCGTCATAAGGGCGAGGACGGTTTAGACGGCGAGTGACTGCGGTATCGGGTGATAATAATCAGATATCTGGTTACGCTAAAAAGAAGCTCAGCGCGTTGAATCGCAAGTTTTTAAAATCATTGGGATTCGTCGTATGAAATACTTAAACAATATGATTCACATCTTGAATATCGGAGGTGAGCCGATCTTTGACGATCATATCGTCAAGATTGAGACTCATACGTACAATCCATATGCCAACACAACGGTGGGATATAGCGGCGAGATACGGATACCGATACAACATCAAGATTTGTATATGTTACCATGTGAAAGTTTTCTATACGTCGAGGGAAAGTGGATGGTGCGTAAAGGAGCTGAAGGGAGAAGAGTGATATTGGGCAACAATTGTGTCACGTTTATGTTTGATGAACTTCGATATGAACTCGACGGTGTGGAGATTGACCGCAACAGAAACGTTGGAATAACTTCCACGATTAAAATCTATGTCTCTCTAACAGCCGAGAGGGGTAAAATCTTGGGGAATGCTGCGTGGAATATGTCACATAATGCTGCTGAAGCTTACTTCAATTTTTGCGTGCCGCTAAACATACTATTGGGTTTTTGTGAAGATTATAAGTGAATTGTGATTAACGCTCGTCACGAATTAATTTTAATATATTCGCGCAACGACATTGCATATTTGGAAATGCTACGGCTGAAGCTGATATCGAATTATTCAAAATACAATGGCGTATGCCACATGTAATATTGAGCGAGGTCAATAAACTATCCTTGCTACGCGCGTTGGAAAGCGGGCGATACTTGAATATGAGTTTTCGCCCTTGGGATCTATACGAATTTCTTCTATTGTTTAATACGACCAAGCATTCGTGGACCGTGAAAGCCGCCTCTCAGCTGGAGAAGCCGCGATACATGATGTTTGCGCTGCAGACTGACAGAAAAAATACTGTGTCAAAAGATATTACTACATTCGACGACTGTAAATTGACCAACATTAAACTCTATCTAAATTTGGAATTTTATCCCTACGATGATTTAAATTTAGATTTTGATAAAAATAGATTCTCCCTCCTGTTCGATATGTACTCCTGTTTTCGCAAATCTTATTACGGATGTGATCATGATGTGCTATTAAACATTTTAAAATTTCTATATTGCGTTCCTCTCGCGGTTATTGACTGTTCGCTACAGAACAAATCTGTTAAAAATTCCACCGTGGACGTAAGATTAAAGTTTGAGTGCAAAGAGGATATACCGGCAAATACTACCGCCTATTGTCTCATTTAGCACGATTGCCTTGTCGAATATTGCCCATTGACTAACGTAGTTCGTAAAATTACATAGATTACCAAATATCCCTTCCAATGTCAAAATATATAAAGATTGAAATTTTGACGGTCGATAGAAGTCGTACATCATTCTTGCAATCGTGCAGTAATATTGTCAGCATGATCGCGCCAACGTTTATGGATCTGCAAGAATTTATTATCGGGCGAAAAGGGCGGAATTGTCGTGAAAGAAGTAGCGATGAAAAATGGATTTGTTCTTTTTTTTGCAAATCCCATACGATGGCGTGCACTTACAAAATCTGAGAGATGTCAAGCTTCATGGCTGACATCACTATGGACTTTAATGGGAAGATGGAAACGTTCCATACAGCTTCGCTAGTTGATTACGAGAGCTGTGATGGGTGTGATGGAAGAGGAAGATGGAGCATCTTCTGTCGTGTACCTTAAAGGACACGAAAAACGAAAATGGCTGGCTGATATACTTAACGATGATGCGAGAAACGACGTTATTATCTAGATCTTGAATGCGGACTATGAAGATATTATTTCGTTAAATAAGCTAGATGTTACTAATACTATGCGCTGAAAAACATTTGAAAAATTGCGCTTTACAAAATGTATTTAAAATATTCAATTGGTGGACGAATCATCATAAAGATTCATCTAAACATTATTTAGAATAAGCTATTGTTAAAATGTATTTTTATTTTCTTTTATTTTCCCCTTTTCCTCTTTCTTATTTCAGTATGCGATTCAGTATGTGATTAAATTTCAGTACGTGACGTTAGATAGCGGCATCAGTCACCTTATCGGGCTACAGATGTTACATGTCTATAAACATAAAATTTTTAAAATAATTATTTTGTAGTTCAATAGTCGTTTTTAGCCGTTCAATAGTCATTCGATAGCTGTTCAAAGCTGTTCCATAGCCGTTCAAAGCTGTTCGATAGCCGTTCGATAGCTGTTCAATAACCGTTTGATAGCTGTTCAAAGCTGTACGATAGCCCTTCAATAGCTTTTCAATAGCCATTCGATAGTGGTTTACATATTATAAAAATATATTATTCATAGTTAAAAAACTTTAAATAATTGTTCGCGGGAACATGTTTAGTTTTGTCTTCTTATCATGTGCAGAAGGTAAGCGTTCTTTGTAAGTGATACATGCCCTACTCTAAAATGTTTCATCGAGACAATGTTTGCCCTGTCGTGGCTGTCATAACGTTTCGAGCAGTGAGTGACAAAAGCGTGTTCAAAGTTCGTTTATTACACGAAGTGTTCGAAAATACCATCATTAATAGAAACGGTGTTGTGCCAGGGCCGCTGAAACGGGTCGTGGTGGGCGGAGGATTTGGCGATGGGGCTGCTGAGAACCCTATTGAATCTTGTAGTATACTAGAGAGTAAGCAATATTTTCGCATATTTTACGTTGTAATAATTATTTATAGTATATTATAATATATTATAATTTTATTTTATAGTACGATACTAAGAGCGACATACAGATTCCCGGTTTTCTAAACTTTGAGCACCAGCGATTTATTAGAATGGTGAAACGTCACGAGCGTGAGATCGGCGAGGACGTCTGGGAAGACAACTCCGATGGCCTCCATGCGGAGTTAAGACGTCTGTTCGATCTCGAGCCGTACAAGGAGAACGTCAAGTTTCGGCAAATTTATCTTACAGACACGTAACTATGACGTTCCAAACGAAAGAAGCTTGCGTACATAGCGGTCTTAATATTATGTGTCGAGAAACGTGATTCATCAATTTCCTTGATGTTGTGCAAAAATTTTTGACTAATTTCTCTTACGTACAAGTAACTAAGACGTTCCGAACGAAGGAAACTTGCATACATAACGATCTTAGCTCTGTGTCCCAAGAATTGTTATTTCTCAATTTCCTTGATGTTGTACAAAAATTTTCAACAAATCTCACTTACTGACACGTAACTAAGACGTTCCGAACGAAGGAAACTTGCGTACATAACGATCTTAACTCTATGTAACGAGAAACGTTATTCCTCATTTTCCTTGATGTTATACAAGAATTTTCAACATATCTCACTTACTGACACGTAACTAAGACGTTCCGAACGAAGAAAACTTGCGTACATAGCGATCTCAGCTCTGTGCGCAGAAAAGCGTTTCTCCTCAATTTCCTTGATGTTGTACAAGAATTTTCGACTAATCTCACTTACTGATACGTATCTAAGACGTTCCGAACGAACAAAACTTGCGAACATAGTGATCTCAGCTCTGTGCCAAGAAAAGCATTTCTCCTCGATTTCCTTGTTATTGTACAAGAATTTTCGTCAAATCTGATTTACTGACACGAAACTAAGACATTCCGAACGAACAAAACATGCGTACATAGCGATCTCAGCTCTGTGCGCAGAAAAGCGTTTCCCCTCAATTTCCTTGATGTTGTACAAGAATTTTCGACTAATCTCACTTACTGACACGAAACTAAGACATTCCGAACGAACAAAGCTTGCGTACATAGCGATCTCAGCTCTGTGCCAAAGAAAGCGTTTATCCTCAATTTCCTTGATGTTGCACAAGAATTTTCGACTAGTCTCACTTACTGACACGTATCTAAAACGTTCCGTACGAACAAAACTTGCGTACATAGCGATCTCAGCTCTGTGTCAAGAAAAACGTTTCTCCTCAATTTCCTTGATGTTGTACAAGAATTTTTGGCAAATCTCACATACTGACACGTAACTAAGACGTTCCGAACGAACAAAACATGCATACATAGCGTTTTCAACTCTGTGCGCAAAAATGCGCTTATCCTCAATTTCCTTGATGTTGCACAAGAATTTTCGACTATTCTTGTTACGTCCCGTCGAATTCCGGCTGCGAGAAGGGGATTGCAGAGCTCGGAATTTTTTGCAGGACACGATCGCGAATTTCGGGTCGAATGAACCGCGTGGTTCTCCCCAAGGATACCTGCGATCAAGGTTATTCGCGATGGATACGCAGACAGGGAAGGGAACTTAACGAAGAGGGTGCATTTTAGCTTAATATTAAACAAAACAGAGGGAGCATTCAGAAAACTAAGCTATTCGCGGAGAACAGAATGAGTCAAAAGGGAAATCGAGACGCAGGCAAAAAGAATGAGTCGTAAAAGTGAAACTCGAGATGCGTCAGGAAGAGAAACTCAATATTAGACAAAGAGTGAGTCATAAAAGTGAAACTCGAAATGCGTCAGGAAAGAGAAATTCAGTATTAGACAAAGGGTGAGTCATAAAAGTAAAACTCGAAGTGCGTCAGGAAAGAAAAACTCAGTATTAGACAAAGGGTGAGTCATAAAAGTGAAACTCGAAAAGCGCGTCATAAAACAAATCCTAACCATCAGATAAGAAGTTTTCGTCCGAAAACTCTGGGAAGGACGCGCGTTTCGAAATATTCTAGAATATTCTTGATGTGTTTAACTAGATTATATTATGGCAGAACTCAATGTTATAAGACGCGTGTATGGCAAGTGGATTACTCGCAAGGAATTCGTGCGTTTAACGAAGTGGATTTGGTAATTATTGCCCGGGGTTCGGGGGTAACTAAAGGTCGCATAAGTAAACTTTCTTACCTTGTGACGGATGGTCGGGATGTTAATCGAACGGTCCGGGATTCCCTGCTTGGTTCACCGTGTAGCCGCGCCTTCGAATTACACGTCCACATTAACAGAATTTATTTGTTTCGCCGATCGGAGAGATAGGACGTAAATGATTTGTCCGGGTTTCGTTTGTTGAAAAGTGTTTATTCCTTTCGACACCAACTCCCGGACCGTCTTAGGTAATCGCACGCGACAGCAAGATATGAGCGGACACGCGAATTATCGTTTAACTATAACTTTATGAGCGTTAGGCGTTCGGTGTGCTCCCGGTGAAGGCTTGCGACGAAGTGTCTTAACGAAAAGCCTTCTCTGCGATCCACGTACAATAGTCCTGGTTGATACGGGTACTACAAAAAAGGAGGAATTTCGATCGTTCGATTCCGAGAGCCAATCGGCTATCGACAACGAGGTGTTTGTCAGAATCGAACGATACGAAGAAACCGCAAAAACGGAATGAAAACAAGGCTTCGCACGTAACGTCTCGCTTTAGAACGTTCGAGAAACAAAATTAATAATATAATTTATAAAACGCTTACTTTCTTGAACATCCCGCTCGCCTCGTATACCGGGTAGGTTACGAAATAACTGGTTAAATCCTACCAACATAATCGATACACGGCATCTTAATGATAATTCTTGATCAGACGGTCCGAAGAGCTCTACAGCAAATTTTTCAACATACAATAATAGGAAAAGAGTACAGATAAAGATCGTTGGTTATTCAATCGAAATACATGAGTTAACTTAATCAGTAAATCTTAGCATAGGGTTATTTACATAGGCGTTCTTAGAATAGATATATGTACATATATAGAGCGTGACGATAATTAAAGTCAAACTTAATTATTAACGCATAAAAAAAACGCAAATTAATTTAAGAGCCAGTGTCACTTGATATCGGTAGCTGACAGATCTGCGTTATTGGTCGCTTTAGAGTGGTTTTGGCAGTACGCAATGTAACTACTCGGACATGCCCATCCGATCCCGGATGTACGTCTAATATTCGGGCAAGTTCCCATTTCGAAGGAGGTGCCAAATTATTTTTCAACAATACCAGCTCGTTAATTTTGAGCTCCGGTTTGTTTTCTCGCCATTTACGCCTTTGTTGCAATGTATGCAAATAATCAGAAGACCAAGAACGCCAGATCTGCTCTAAAATCGCACGCACTTGCTGCCATCGAGACAGCCGATTCGAATCGATATCTAAAACAGATTCTTCAGGCGGGCTTACTAACGGGCGACCGACTAAAAAATGACCCGGAGTTAACGCGGAGAAGTCATTCGGATCATCATGTAACGCGGAAATCGGGCGGGAATTTAGGCAAGTCTCGATTTGACACAGCAGCGTAGCGAACTCGATCTGCGATAATGTTCGAGAACCAATCGCTCGTTTCAAATGAAACTTTAATCCTTTAACACCGGCTTCCCAAAGTCCGCCGAAATGCGGAGCCGAGGGAGGTATAAAATGCCATTTTACGTTATCATTAGCGATAGCGTCTTGTATTTGAGGGTCTGCGACAAGTCGCTGAAAGGTAGTGTTTAATTGGCGGTCCGCGCCTTGAAAATTAGTGCCGTTATCACTGTACATGTCGGATGGAAGACCGCGACGGCTTGCAAATCTCCGAAAGGCGGAGAGAAAACCGTTAGTAGCGTAATCATCTACGTATTCTAAATGGACGGCCTTTGTCGAGAGACAAATAAAAACGGCAACATAATATTTTTTGGATCGTTGACCGCGGCCGACTGACGGAATAATATTCATCGGCCCGGCGTAATCGACGCCTGTGTGCGAGAACGGAGCCGAAGGCGTGACGCGGGGCTGAAGGAGATTCCCCCTCAGCTGTTGCGAGGTACGTGCGCGTTCGCGTACGCACTTTACACAACTACGTATAAGAGATTTTACACTGGTGCGCGCTGAAATTATCCAATAATTTTGGCGTAAAATTCTTAACATTAATTGAGTGCCTCCATGAAGAGAGGCTTTATGAGCTTGAGCGATTAATAAATCCGAAATTCGATGTTTCGGTAAAATTATAGGGTGCCGTTCATCATAACTGAGTGACGAATTGTCAATCCGCCCGCCAAGGCGAATTAATTTATCTTTCCCGAGAAAGGGATAAAGCGATAACAAAGAACTGGATCTTGTTTGTGCTTTTGGAAAAGAATGACCTTCGTCGATAGCTAATTGATTGATAACGCGCATGGCTAAATACGGAGCTGGAGCAGTACCGTATGTAACCGTAAGCAATCGATAAGATTGTATCGGAGAATTAATATTAGATCGCCAAAAGATCCGTAAAAAATCGACATCGTCTCGATGAACGCGGATCTGTCGAAACATCTTTTCGATATCGGCGGTGTACACATAACGAAACTGACGCCAACGAAGGATAATTGAGGACAAATCGCGTTGTAATTTAGGCCCGGTCATTAAATGATTATTTAATGTAGAACCATTGCTCATTTTGCACGACGCGTTAAATACTACGCGAAGTTTCGTCGTGCTGCTAGACTCGCGTAGTACCGGATGATGCGGTATATACACCGCTTGGTTAAGCGTCGGATTTTCGTCGGAGACAGATTCCATATGACCCATAGATTTATATTCATTTAAGAAAGAATGATAGGGTTTCGCGAGATCCGGATTTTTTCGTAGGCGTTGTTCTAATTTCGAATAAAGAAGCGCGGCAGTTTCGCGCGAAGATCCTATATCGAGCGGAGGGTTGGTTTTAAATGGTAACCGTATTATATAGCGGCCGTCTTCGGCACGCTGATGTGTTTCGATAAAATGTTGTTCGCATTTTTTATCTTCTTCCGACGGCTGAAGTTCGGAAGAAATTTCCTCGATCTCCCAAAATTTTTGAAGGAGAGAATCGAGCGAAGGAATTGTTACGCAATTTAATGAAGTCGCGGAACCGGTAATTGAATTAGAAGTGCCGGTAGGACCGGATAATATCCATCCTAAAGCAGTAAGCTGGGCCGTCGGAGTTCCGGTCGGACCATGTTTTACCTTTTGCTTTAATAACGATCCATATAAATCTGATCCGATAAGCAGATGGATCGGATGATTGCTAAACGGATCCGGATCCGCGAGAGATAATTTCCGTAAATGCGGCCAATAATCTACGGTTTTAGTCTTTGAGCGTATGACGTAATTTTTTGATATACGAAAGCAGTCAAAGAAAAGGTTGAGGAACCTCGCCCATTACAAGACTCGAGAGTAAGAGACACCTGAGATTTCGCTACGCCACTGTATCGTTCGCCGAAACACTGTACGTGGAGGCTCGCGCGGGAACGTTTCGTGTGCATAGTTTGACACAACGATTCCGAGATAAAGCTAACAGCCGAGCCTTGATCTAACAACGCACGAACTTTAAATTTACGTCCTTCGATGGTACGAAGTATTACCCATGCGGTGGCTAGTAACACGTTCGGCGGATTTTTCAGCGGCGAATGACTCGTTTGAACGGAAGCGACGGCGGTCTCGTTCTTTATCTCAGGCAGCTGAGCCGCTCGGTTGAGCGTTAAGCGTTTTGTTTTCCGAAACAGAATTTTCACTAATCTTCTGTACTGGTATATTTGAGTCACGATGCAAGAGCGTATGATGTGCTCGTCGACACAAATTACAGCGTTTTTTACTCTTGCAAGAGGTCGGGAAATGGCCGACCTTTAAACAATTAAAGCAACATTTGTGCGATTTGAGAAACTGAGTTCTCTGTTCGACGGATTTACGCTTAAACTCGTCGCATAACATCAAATTATGATTGCCGGAACAATTCAAACATTTTGCGGTGGCTACGTTATTCACCGAGGCCCGATTAGAGCCTTTATTTTTATGAGACGAAGTATCGGCATTTAACTTAGAATGATCGGTTAGTCCTCGAATTCGCAGCGTCATAAAATCTCGAATCTCTTCATACGTCGGAGATGCGGTTGATTTACCGCGTTGCAGATTCCACTCATTACGTGTGCGTGGACTAAATTTTTGCGAAACAATATAGACTAATAAGTTATCCCATTTTTCAACAGGTCTGCCTAAATTTGTTAACGCGGCTAATGACGCGGCAACGGTATCGCGTAAACCTTTGAGTTCGACAGCGGATTCCGTTTTCATAATAGGCAAATCAGCGAAAGCATGAATATGCGCATGAATAATCGCGTTTTGATTATCGTACTCTTCGATAAGTAATTTCCACGCACCATCGTAATTTGTGTCTGCAATCTTAACATGATTAATTAATACAGCGGCTTCGCCCGTGACACTGGCTTTTAAATAATGTAATTTCTGCGTATTCGACAGCGATTCTTTCGAGGCGACGAGCGATTCGAATATTCCGCGGAAGTTTTCCCATTCCGCGAAATTACCGGAAAATTTCGGCAACGGGATTCGTGGTAATTGCAATGAAACCGCACCAGACAATTCGCGAGAAGAAATGTCGCTTACCGATGATGCCGCAGTCGGGTCGCACCGGGAGAATTTACCTATCACGTCTGCGAGGTAGTCCGCCGCTTCGTGGTAGACGTCCTCGGCCGTAAAGAATTCCTCCTCGGTGAAGTATTGGACTGTACGCTGTTCGTCGGCCGTTGCTATTTGCTGAAGCTGGACGTTGAGACGTTGACACCTTTCCCATAATGTCTCCAAGGCGTCTAGTCGACTCTTCGCCTTGTATTGCGTGACGTTGGCCTTGCCCATTTTCTTAAAGTTGGGGAACACTCGCTTCATCGAGCTTATTGTAATAGATTGCTTGATGAGGAGGCCCTGCAGCGAGACTGTCATGACGGTAGGCCGATAAGATGAAGCCTTTCAGCAACAATTTACCACCTGGTGGTTGTAGAGATGCTGAAGCGTGACGACTGGTCCGTCGCACGCGGATGTGCGAAGACGCACTATAATTTTCACTTAACAGTGCAGCGCGCTAAAGCGTGCGACAACTATGTGTAACTGCGGATTACGCAGGTCGCACTCTGAGGTGCGGAGTGCTAAAGAGCACAAAGATTGCACTTAAGCTGTGCAAAGCGCTAAGAAGCACGAGATTTGCGCGGCACTGCGGATTACGCAGGACGCACTTTGATGTGCGGAGTGCTAAAGAGCACAAAGATTGCACTTAAGCTGTGCAAAGCGCTAAGAAGCGCGAGATTTGCGCGGCACTGCGGATTACGCAGGGCGCAAATAATAATGATATGTTGTGCTTAAGAGCACAACTTTAATAATGCAAAGGGATGCAAAGTTGACTTCGCGCACTTTATTTTCCCGGAAGTCCTTTCAACGCGCTCGCGTTATTATTTACGGCAGCGGAATGCGGATAGATGTTTTGATATCGCGCACCGTCTCCGTCTCGCGATAGTTTTTATAAGTGCTGTTACCTTAGCGTGTCAGCGTTCTCACTCGCACTCCGCGAACTGATTACCGAATCACTATCTGTTTTTCCAAAATCCGGCTCGAAGGACCATTTAATGTAGCCGAGCCTTCGAATTACACGTCCACATTAACAGAATTTATTTGTTTCGCCGATCGGAGAGATAGGACGTAAATGATTTGTCCGGGTTTCGTTTGTTGAAAAGTGTTTATTCCTTTCGACACCAACTCCCGGACCGTCTTAGGTAATCGCACGCGACAGCAAGATATGAGCGGACACGCGAATTATCGTTTAACTATAACTTTATGAGCGTTAGGCGTTCGGTGTGCTCCCGGTGAAGGCTTGCGACGAAGTGTCTTAACGAAAAGCCTTCTCTGCGATCCACGTACAATAGTCCTGGTTGATACGGGTACTACAAAAAAGGAGGAATTTCGATCGTTCGATTCCGAGAGCCAATCGGCTATCGACAACGAGGTGTTTGTCAGAATCGAACGATACGAAGAAACCGCAAAAACGGAATGAAAACAAGGCTTTGCACGTAACGTCTCGCTTTAGAACGTTCGAGAAACAAAATTAATAATATAATTTATAAAACGCTTACTTTCTTGAACACACCGATATCCGGCCTTCCTGGGATCCTTGTCGTTGATGTCACTGGGTGGAGTCCTTGGGCGCTCGACTTCGATTGGAATCAGCTTGGCTGGCCACTTGATGGGAGTTATGCACTTGGCGCGTCGCGAGATCTCTAAGGTAGCGGTGTGATGATTCGCGAATAATTGTTCGTATTCAGGATCGTAGTGCGGTGTTACACCAACGTATCGCGATAGCCCGGAATCTACGGGTTCTAGGATCAACTCGCGAAGTAGTTTACGCGCGCGCTTCCTCACTCCTCCACGTCTGGTCTTTGGCATTTGTTAATTTATTTAATTAACCACTAATCACTGGCTCTAATCAAGACGGCGTGTGCTTTCCAGAGGACACGGCGTGCGATGGACCGCACGGCTGTATCTTGTGTTTGGACTGATTGCAATAACAGTGTGCGGCGATCCGTACTGCTGGTACTGTATATCAGGTGTAAGCGTGTGCGTGTGTGTATAATTGAATAGAGCCGGGCGAAAATGTATTTTGATAACTGTAGATTTTAACAGGATATTGTTAACAGAAAGGTTAACCAAACGGATTAGAGCGGAGAAATAATCTTAAAATGCGTATTATTTACTTACGGATGCGGAAGGCTCAAAGCAAGAGTTGGATAAGGAGCGTTAATGAAGAGTCGACTTAATTCTCATACAGCACAATATGTTCATTCAACTTGTACACTGTTGCATTAATTCGACTTAATTTTAGAGTTATAAGTAAATTTAGATTAAACACTAGAGTTAGGATTTAGAAATTGAATTTAAAGTTAGAGTTAGAATTCGAACTTAGAATTGAATTGCGTCGCAGTCGCGGGAGAGGCTCTCCTAAGAGAGCTGTTGACGGTTCGAAGTGGCGGAGTAGACTCCCAAAGTTGGAGCGCGCACTGGGCTCCTTCGCTTCGGCGGCTCGGCCGCTGCCGAGAGTAGGGATGCGTAGTGGTGGAATGCGCAGTAGTGGAAATTTCCTTAGAGCTAACGAAGCGCCATGCCTCGGCACTCGGAGGAATCAAGTGTCATGGCGTGTTTTTGGCGCGCTATTCAAGTTGCGCTTATTAGACTTAGATTATTTAAGAGAGAACAAATAGAAATTCAAAGGTTGAATTTTTGACAGGATGATACCTTTCCCCTCGGAAAAGAATGTTGGACGTTATTGTTCCAACATTCTCCAAAGCGCTTAAACTTATGCTTGTAGTACGCTTACATCACTTTCTTAAAGTTATGCTAACAATTGATTATGCGATTTTTATTAATCTAGGATCCTCGGTGGGTATATAGATATTTATTCAATTTACCATAGTCTTTCGGTGGGGCGTTTGGTGAGTTTTGGGGGTCTTCGCGCACACTTTCTCTAGATACTTCTTCGCTATTCTTAGGGAGGGCAAGGGGCGTTGATTCTGCAATAGGGATCTCCGGGTCCCTTGTTCCCTAGGTGCTGGCTGTCCGCGGGCTCTCATCTGCAGGAGAAGGTGATTGAGCTCCAGACTGCTCCCAGCAGGTGAAGACTCCACCTATAGACAGAGTGAAGAGCGTAGCGTCTTATAATAGAATCGATTACGAACTTAGCGAGTCTCACTAGTAGGATTATGGCGAGCACTCCAGCGCTTGCTGATCCGAACGTGATGAATCGTTGCCACAGTCGTGTTCCGGCGTTTTCCGCTATCTTTTCTAATGACTTCTCGTCCATGAGATTATACAATGACACGCTCCCATAGGGGATCGTGTGTCCCATAGCTCCCTGCGCGATGGTGTCCAACATCGCGGGTTTTTCTACTGGGAACATTATGTGATTTCTCAAGCGGTCCAAGTCTTCTGTGGAGTAAATTCCGCTGATCGCGAGATTTGATAGGCTCACGTACTTTCACCAGGGCTTAGTTAGTGGTTGGATGGTTGATGGTGGTAAGGCCTCGATAGGTCTCGGCGTAATCCGAAACCATGTGTCTTCGACTCTGTACATGGTCGGCAACAGCTCGCTGCATTCCCTAGTGATTCCTGTCTTCATTAATATCCTCGATCTTGGTGATAAGAAGTATGACGTATTACCATGCGAGACGGGTAATTCGTTATAGCATTCCTCGGTCTGTCGAATTTTGCACAGGACGGGAACACACTTGATGATATGAATTACCTCGCCGACGGTGATTGCCATGTAGCCGGGCGATTTCATCAAACGAAATGCCATCTCGTCCGGGGCGATGCTGGAAAGTGAGAGTGCGTTTTCCAGAATTTGTTTCTCCAGGGCGCATTTTTGGCCCATGATGTCCCGGTACAGCTGTGTCAATTGGGTCTTCAGGTGCTTTTCCACGTATATGAATTTGGAGTTCACGTATGAGAAGATATCAAGGTTGTCGATGGCGATTCTTGATTGAGATTTGAACGTTCTTCTCGGTTGCGTCTCAAGGATAAATAACTTCGGGTGTTCCGTCTGGGTTAACTTATAGCCGCAGAGGTTCGTATCTGAAGTCTTGGCTAGAGCGAACGTAGTTTCCTTTGTTGTGACCGTGTAGATGACGGAGGACTCCTTCTGTGCCTCCTTGGGGGTGAGCCAGTAGGCGATGCCTTGGTATAATACATCAGCGTCGGAAGTTGCAGCTATCCGTCGGTATAATTCTCCAGTACGTTGACGTACCGTCTGCGTCGCTACATTCACCCTCCGTTGCGCGGCAACGGCTTCCTGAGGGTAAGACGACTTCATTTGAGGTGTGCTTGATCGGCAACTCCAGGCTCCTGGTAGTTATCTTGATAGAAGCCTGTACGACCACGTTGTCCCATGTTCCGAATGGATTGCTGAATTGCGTCCCTGTGCAGCGTACGTCTACGGTGAGGGTTCCGGCAAATGTCAGGCTATGCATGGATGTGGTGTTTATTTTGATTTCCGCGATTAAAGCGTTACCTCCCAGGAATATAGTTCCACTGTCGTGCAGCTTCTTGCACGTTTTGGCAGATATTTCCCGGATGTATTCTCGCTTCCCATTTTGTACGGCAGAGATGTGGGAATGCATTCCACAGTAGTATATGGTCCGGTCGATCTCAATCCGGCATTGTAGGCCCGTGGTGTGGTCGAATTCGCTTAGTTGTAACAATGTTCAATTTATCACTACCGCAGTCGTATCCCGTTAGACTATATGCAGTGGAGGATAGAAGTGCGATGATGATGATGATCGGTGAGGTAGGCTCCATGTTAAGGCTCATTGCTAACTGGTCGGTCCTTTTCCGGTGCTGTGTTATTATAGCTGCTGCGGTCAGGAACTCGGGGGGGGGGGGGGGTACTGATCGAAGTGGGGGCTTGGTGTGGCGAGAACTTTAGTTTATCCGCGTGCACGATTCGCGTCTTATGTCTACTTATGGCTATTTTGATATTATTATTACCGAGTATTTCAGTGATTCTATAAAGTCCAGTATACTGGTCCCCCAGTTTACCTTTTGTGGGCTCTCGTAACAGATATACATTAGTTCCTACCTTAAATCTACGCGTATTGAGCTTACGGTCGTAGTATAATTTAGATCGTTTTTTTGTGTTGATTAAATTTTCGCGTGCGATTGTTTGCACGTCTTTAAGTTTGTTAAACAATTCTGTCAGATATCTCGCGTAACTCTCATTCGGCTCCTGGGTTGTGTCGGTCTCGCTGGAAGATACCTTGGCAGTCTTCCCGAAAACTAGCTCGTGAGGAGTAAATTGCGTTCCTTCGTGGACGCTTGTATTGTAAGAGAACGATGCGAGCTTGAGATAGGTGTCCCATTCGTTGGATTTGTCGACGTAGTGCTTCAGGTACTTCCAAAGTACCTGGTGCGATCTCTCTACTGACCCGTTAGACTGTGGTCTATACGCTGTAGTTCTAAAATGTTTAATTCTAAATTTATGGGCTACGTTGCGCATTAATCTATTGAGGAAATGGGAACCTTGGTCGGTTAGTATAGCCCTCGGGGCTCCGAATATACAAATAAACTCGTTTGTGAATGCATCCGCTACGTTTATTGTGCCCGCGTGTTTGAGAAGTAGGGCGAGAGAATACTTAGTCAGTAAGTCTTGAATTGTTAATATATAAGTATTACCAGAGCGTATAGTGGCCAGGGGGCCCATTATGTCCATAGAAACTTTATCAAAGGCGGAGTCAGGGGTATCGGTAAGCACCATTGGTTGTTTAGTTTTTACGCGTATCAGTTTTTTCAACTGGCAGGAACGACAATTTTGTACGAAAGACTGTATATCGGCCTTCATTCCGGCCCAGTGATACCGTTTCTTAATGCGATTGGAGGACATGGTTATACCCTTGTGTCTGCCTATTGCCGGACAATGGTTATCTTCTAGTATTCTTAATCTATCGTATTCGGCTAACTTTAGTCGCCAACGGACTAACCTGGACGTAGGGTCTTTAACCGAATGCAACCATATTAGGGGTTTATGATCGGTGACCAGATCGAACTTCTGTCCGTATAGGTAGGGTCGGAAGTAGTTTACGCAATAGACTATCGCGAGCAGTTCTTTCTCTATGGTTGAATAGTTTCTTTCGGTCGCATTTAGGAGGCGAGAGATATACGCGATGGGCAGGTCCTTACCTATAGGACCTTGGCTCAGAATGCCGCCGATCGCGTGCCCCGAAGCGTCCGTCGTGACTACGAAGGGTTTTGTAAAATCTGGATATTGTAAGATCGGCTCCGTGCACAGGGTTTCGCCGAGCTGCCCGAATGCTAATTCTTGCTCATCTTTCCAAGCGAATGGTTCCTCTTTCTTTAGAATTTTAGTTAAGGGACGATCTCGGAAAAGTTAGGGATAAATCGCCGGTAATATCTTGCCAGGCCGAGGAACTATTTTATATTCTTCGCGTTTCGCGGGGTAGGGAATTCCTTAACTGTTTGTACCTTTGCGGGGTCGGGTTTTACTCCCTGATTGCTAATAATGTGCCCCAGATAACCGACCTCTTTTCGTAAGAACTCGCATTTGTCCGGTTGAAGCTTTAGGTTTGCCCTCCTGAGTCTTTCGACTAACTTATTGAACTTGACTTCGTGCTCCTTTAGCGAACTCGCGTATAATACGATATCGTCGAGGTATACGAATAATTCACTCCCCTGAAGATCTGATAGCACCTGATCCATGAGCCTCTGGAACGTGGCGGGTGCGTTCTTGAGACCGAACGGCATCCGGGTGAACTCGTAGTGCCCATGAGGGGGTGGAAAAGGCCGTTTTGCCAGCGTGAGACTCATGCATAGGTATCTGGTGAAATCCTGACGCGAGATCGAAAACGCTGAAATACTTCGCGCTACCTAGTTGGTCCAATATCTCTGTAATATTAGGGAGCGGGTACGCGTCTCCTATTGTTTTTTCGTTTAATGCACGGTAATCTATGACCATGCGCCATCTTTTATTGCCTTTTGAATCCGCTGTTTTAGGTACGATCCACAGCGGCGAGTTATACCGCGAGTTATATATTTGACAAATACCGTTTTAGATTTAAATAGTTTGTTCACCAGAAAATCTCTAATCTCGTTATGCCTTTTTATACGAGCAGGTTTAGTATGTATACATATGCCCAAAACGTGTCCCAAAGTCTCCGCCTGCATCGAGCATCTCCTGCATATCACCTCCGCATTGGGCTTAGTTTTGCTGAGGACGATCCTAGTCCCGAACGTATTCGTCCTAAGTCTTATCGCGTCAATAAAACGCGAGCCTTTTAGTAACGTAGGATCTCTTAGCCACTACTTCCGACTTTGTCCCCTCGATAATCTTTTACACCTTGACCTTGCAGATAAAGATCTTCCCAACTAGTTGCTTCTCGGTTTTTAAGTAGCATTTTCGCCTTATCTACATTTTTTATCGTTTCAGGTTTTACTATCCTTAGTTCCTCAAAATATTTATTTAGTGCATGCTTTAATTTTTCACTCTGGACCAAACCATGCATAGCCGGGTCCATTGATTGTTCCATTCTTATGTTATTTTTTATTGCGGCCAAGGGGAGCAAGTTATGGAATAAAAAAATACTTTGTTATAGTGTTTTGGAAAGCTCTCAATGTCAGCTACAAGAATGCTAAATAAAAAATGGGGGTTTCCATTTAAGATTTTAAAGTTGACCTTCACATGACCTTCAAATGATTTTCCAAGGTCAAATCATTGTCATCATCTTATGGCCCCCTTGAAACCACACAACTTTTGTTTGAAACTTTTTTATGTCAGATTATTGTAAGTGTCTTAAAAATCGTGGCGACCGTTGGGAGTGGTGCCCTTGGACACAGTATAATTGGACACGGTGCAAATGGACACGTTACAAATGGACACGAGATTTTGCACACGGTTCAATTGGACACAGGGCATTTGGACACAGTAATTTTGGATACAGTAGCTTTTGGACACATAAGAAAATACGCATCGTTTACTTGGACACCGCTCAATTGGACACTGTTCATTTGGACACCGTTCGTTTGGACACAGAAAGATGCGCACCGTTCATTTGGACACCGTTCGTTTGGACACCGTTATTTGCCCACCGTTCGTTTGGACACCGTTCATTTGCCCACCGTTCGTTTGGACACCGTTCATTTGCCCACTGTTCGTTTGGACACCGTTCATTTGCCCACCGTTCGTTTGGACACCGTTCGTTTGGTCACCAAAATTTGATTTAAATTATACGACGTAATCCACACCAAATTTTTGTTTTAAATAAGAAATAGGTTTGGGTTAGGTTATATCTTCCGGAAGTGGAGCCCCCCCCGCAGGGGGGGCGGAACCCACTGTATCCATGCATGACATCCAAATATGCGAAAGGCTAAACAAAGTGCTAAAAGCAATGTAAAATTAATGACATCAGTATCAGAGATATATAAGTATGAATATATTTTATTTTGACAGATATTATAACCTTCAAATGTATCTCCTTTTCACGATTTCATATTTTACATAGATTTACCAGTATAAAGTGTTATAAGAATACTGATTATATTTTCCCAAAATGATTTTTATTTCTCTCCATCTGTTACATATTCAAACAAACAGTGCGCATGTTTCTGTGTACAAATGAACGGTGGGCAAATGAACGGTGTCCAAACGAACGGTGGGCAAATGAACGGTGTCCAAACGAACAGTGGGCAAATGAACGGTGTCCAAACGAACGGTGGGCAAATGAACGGTGTCCAAACGAACGGTAGGCAAATAACGGTGTCCAAACGAACGGTGTCCAAATGAACGGTGCGCATCTTTCTGTGTCCAAACGAACGGAGTCCAAATGAACAGTGTCCAATTGAGCGGTGTCCAAGTAAACGATGCGTATTTTCTTATGTGTCCAAAAGCTACTGTATCCAAAATTACTGTGTCCAAATGCACTGTGTCCAATTGAACCGTGTGCACAATCTCGTGTCCATTTGTAACGTGTCCATTTGCACCGTGTCCAATTGTACTGTGTCCAAGTGAAGGCCACTCGCGACCGTTACCGCGAGGACCACCCTATATATGTTTGTATTAGTTATATTTTTTGGTAAGGTTTTAAACATAACTTTTTAACGTTTTTAATTATTCTAACCATTGAGGGAACTTCATTCTCTTTTATCAAATTACTCCAGGGATGGATTTTAGCACCTAAGTACACGAAGGCTTTGTCAGGTTCAATATTTGTAATCGTTTCGTTCTTAATTTTAATTACTGGATCTTTTATGTACCATGTTTTGTTTTTTTTGTACAATTTGGAATGCAGCGCATTTGGAGACGGATAAGGACATACCAATGTTTACTAGATATTCATGAATCATTTTAACCTGATTTCTCGCTTCTACATTATCCTTAGCTATTAGCACTATATCGTCAGCAAACGCTAAAATAGACACAGATTCGCTTTCGACTCGTACGCCTGTTGTTTCTTTATCTATATGTTTAATGATCGGCTCTATTGCTAAATTAAATAATAAGGGGGACAGCGGATCACCTTGTTTCACTCCCCTTCGCAACTCTATTTCTATGTTTTCATTATTTGCCGCTTTAATCGAAGTTCTGCAATTCTGATACATTTTTCTTATTAAGTTTATAACATATTTATGCACTCCTTTTGTTTTTAAGCCTAAATCAATCATGAAGTGCGGAATCATATCGAAAGCTTTGCTAATATCTAATACTACTACCGTTCCTCCACTTGTGCTCTTCATCTCATTAATTGCTTCTCTTAAAAGAAGAGTATTAAATCTACATCCATCCTCGTTTGAGAAGCCCTTCTGCCGATTTGACTGTATTATAAATTTTCGAAGCTTGCTATCCACCACTGCCGAAAAGATGCGACTGAGCAGCGACCCGATGGTAATGGGCCTCCAATTTTTTATTTCGCTAAGATCTTTATCGGGTTTCGGAATTAGAGTGGTTCTGTTTCTTTTCCATGGCGTTGGAAAGTATCCTTCTAACAATAGGATGTTAAACAAGATTGCTAACAATTCAACCGTGCCTGTATGCATCAGGTGACATTTTTTAACGCCATACATTTCTGCTGCTGATTTATTTTTGACTTTTGTTATCCGGTCCTTTATTTCTTGCAGCGCAATCGGTTGAAACACTTCTCCTATATCCAACTGCGGAATATGGTCCATTGGTATTGATAGATCTACTTCGTTTTGTCCTATCTGTCCCCAAAGATCAGCGTACAGTTCTTTCACTCTCTCGGCAGGAGGGGGTTCTCGACGAGCATGCATAAAAGAAAAATCACTCTTAATTGTATATTCAGCAAGCTTTTTAGGACATTTATGGAATAGTTCCTGGCATCTAGCATAACCGAATTTTTTTCGTTGGTTATAATTTTTAATTCACCTTTTATTATTATTGTTATTATTCCTTTTATTGTTATCGTTATATTTATTATCATTTTTATCTTTTTCATTGCTGTTATCATTATATTTATTATTTTTATGTTTAGAACCAGTTTTTTCTTTTCTATTTTTATTTTTACTATTTGCATGTAATAGCATAGGAACTATTTCTTTTTCAATAAATTCGTCTATTAATGAAAACAGACGGCTAGGTTCTTCTTTATGTTTTACCCATAATGTTTTTAAGGGGACTTCTAGACTTGCCAGCTTGCTATCTGAGGATATTGTAATTGACTCCATAAATTCACTCATAGTCTTTCTCCAAGTCTCATCAGACCTTAGGGTCTGATCGCTTTCAGACGTTGAGGGTTCTGGCGTCTTTTCAAGTGCTCTACTTTCTACAACGTTAGTAATGTCGCCGTTGTAAATTGTACGCCGTCATTGACATAGGATTTCTCCTAGGGCTTAGGATCGACTGACTCGTGTGCAACGGCTGTTCACACGAAACCCTTCTCCACGTCAGTCCTCCAGGGCCTCGCTGGAGTATTTGCTACTACCGCCAAGATCTGCACCGACGGCGGCTCCAGGCAGGCTCGCGCCCAGACCCTTCTGCGCTTACCGTCCCGACCCTCCTACTCGTCATGGCTTCGTGACGACGCGAGAGACCTTGCGATACCGTGCCAACAAGACACGACGCGCCCGGCGCTCCCGTTGCCGCCCCACTTGCCGCTGACGGCAGAGTATAGGCTCGACGCTTCAGCGCCATCCATTTTCAGGGCTAGTTGCTTCGGCAGCTGATTTGTTACACACTCCTTAGCGGATTCCGACTTCCACGGCCACCGTCCTGCTGTCTTAAGCAACCAACGCCTTTCATGGTGTCCCATGAGCGTCGAGTTGGGCGCCTTAACTCTGCGTTTGGTTCATTCCACAGCGCCAGTTCTGCTTACCAAAAATGGCCCACTTGGCACTCTGATCCGAGATGCTCGTGGCTTCATAATTCAAGAAAGCCAGAGATCTCACCCATTTAAAGTTTGAGAATAGGTTGAGGTTGTTTCGGCCCCAAGGCCTCTAATCATTCGCTTTACCAGATGAGACTCGTTCGCGTTCCGTGGGGAACGGTCGAGTGCCAGCTATCCTGAGGGAAACTTCGGAGGGAACCAGCTACTAGATGGTTCGATTAGTCTTTCGCCCCTATACCCAGACCTCTCCTCCTCCATCCCGCTCGCACGACGCCGACCGCACTGAAAAAGGCCGACGGCGCTCTGCTGCTGGCTTCCCTTTCTCTCTCGGGTCGTCGCAGAGGCGCGCGGCGTTCTACGCGCGTCGTTGTATTAGTACATGCGGGATATAATCCGTCAATTCCATTTTACTTTCCTATCTGTTTTCTTTGTCCATTCAGTCGCCGACTGCTGCGAGCGCGCGTCCGAAAGACTCGAGACGCAGAGCAGGACCTCCGGAACGTTAATGATCCTTCCGCAGGTTCACCTACGGAAACCTTGTTACGACTTTTACTTCCTCTAAATGATCAAGTTTGGTCATCTTCCCGGCAACATCGGCAATGCCGAGACATTGCCGCGCACCAGTCCGAAGACCTCACTAAATCATTCAATCGGTAGTAGCGACGGGCGGTGTGTACAAAGGACTGGGACGTAATCAACGCGAGCTTATGACTCGCGCTTACTGGGAATTCCTCGTTCATGGGGAATAATTGCAAGCCCCAATCCCTAGCACGAAGGAGGTTCAGCGGGTTACCCGGGCCTTTCGGCCAGGGAATACACGCTGATTCCTTCAGTGTAGCGCGCGTGCGGCCCAGAACATCTAAGGGCATCACAGACCTGTTATTGCTCAATCTCGTGCGGCTAGAAGCCGCCTGTCCCTATTAGAAGATTTGTTTGTACGTTGGTAGTAAAAACCCGCCAGCCGAAGCCAGGGGCCTTCGCGATACCATAAGGTACGCCTATTTAGCAGGCTAGAGTCTCGTTCGTTATCGGAATTAACCAGACAAATCGCTCCACCAACTAAGAACGGCCATGCACCACCACCCACCGAATCAAGAAAGAGCTATCAATCTGTCAATCCTTCCGGTGTCTGGGCCTGGTGAGGTTTCCCGTGTTGAGTCAAATTAAGCCGCAGGCTCCACTCCTGGTGGTGCCCTTCCGTCAGTTCCTTTTAGTTTCAGCTTTGCAACCATACTTCCCCCGGAATCCAAAAGCTTTGGTTTCCCGGAAGCTGCCCGCCGAGTCATCGGAGGAACTTCGGCGGATCGCTAGCTGGCATCGTTTATGGTTAGAACTAGGGCGGTATCTGATCGCCTTCGAACCTCTAACTTTCGTTCTTGATTAATGAAAACATTTTTGGCAAATGCTTTCGCTTCTGTCCGTCTTGCGACGATCCAAGAATTTCACCTCTAACGCACAGTGGGGAATTTCGGCGAAAAGCTAGCCAAAAATCAAAAAACGAAATTTAGATTTGGGATCAATTTTCTATGGAGATCAGTAAAGGACTATTCCCTGCATAGAATCCCGTTGTCCTTAGCCCCCCACTATTTTAAGTTGAGCAAGTATGTTAGTTGAAAGTAGACCTTCGCCAGCGACAGACGTTTCTCGCGCGTTTCGTTAATATTTTCAATATACTTTGAGTGGGAATAACTTTTTAGATAAAAGTGAGAATAAAGTTCTGCAAAATGGATGCTCTTCCTGGAGGTATGTAGAATATTTTATATTGTTTAGATTTTTGAAATAGCGTTTACCATGTTAATTTACGACGTATAAACTTAATCCGATAAAGTTCCTACTTTCCTGAATAAATCTTTACTTCGTGTAGACTTTTAGTTGCAGATCCCACAAGATCCCATGTTCTTTCTTTTTTTCTATTAGCCTATACTATTAGCAATTAAAATTCGCAATAATTAGCTGCTAATATTTGCTAGCCTTGTTGTACGATATTTTTTTGTAACAGTATGCGCGTCCCGAAAAGGTTAGGTTGTCGCCCGTCTGTCATCGTAGGTAGTCCCGTTTAGTTGCAGCTGTGCCCGGTTCGCTCATAACAATAGTGTTTGAAATCCGGTCTATAAAAATTATCATACCTGAGGTTTTAAGTGTCTTATATCGGGTGTTTACCAAATACAAACAAATTTCTCAGAACCGGTATTCAGAGCGCGAGTTTATTTTGAATATAACATTATGATATATATATGAATTTCGTATATAATATATAATAATATGTGCTTTTTTTCATGCATTTTTTACAGGATCTGGCAATCAGTTAATTACCTATAAAAGGAAAGAGATATTCCTTATTATGCAGAATTGCTTAAGCAATAAATTTAATAACCAAATTAAACATTTGGAACAGGAGTTGTCCGAACGAATTAACTGTCCTATTCAAATCCATCCAGATGCCAGATCACACATGTCAAAATTCTTCTTCAAACTGCGCACAAAATGGCAAGAGGCAAAAAGGAACATGAATTTTTTTCTTCAGAAAAATGAGACATGGCTAGAAGTAAATATGTCATTCCCTACACGTTCAAATACAGATAAATTAAGCATACGTGGTCGTCCCTCGCTGGATTTCAGTTCATGTAGTGAACGATCAAAACGGCGAAAGACTGAAGAGCTTCGTCGAACTTTTACAACTGAAGAATTGTCATACGCTACGCAAATGAGTCTTCGTTCTTCCGGAAATTTACATTCAGCACAAGTTGTACAGGACATTACAACAACCTCACCAACAAGAGCTTTACGATACAGAACAGCATTTCAAGCGACAGTCGAGACTACGTTATCTGCGGACGTAGCTCTCTCGATTATGGTCGAAGCTAAACTCACCAGAAAGCAATACAACGTCATTAGATCATCAATGAAGGAAAATAACTGTCGATTATATCCGAACTATGAAGCAGTGCGAGCGGCCAAGAAATTATGTTATCCATCTCGATCTAGTATTACTATTACTGAAAGTAGTGCAGATATAAAGTTGCAAGATTTATTAGACCACACATGCAAACGTCTTCTTCTTACTTAGAGAGAGATTATGAAATCCTTGAATATGGGAACAGTTATAAAAGCGGACTTGATCTATAAGTGGGGGTGCGACGGAAGTTCCGGTCAAAGCGAATATAAACAAAAGTTTAGTGACGAAAGTAATTCGGACGCAAATATATTTTTAACATCGCTTGTCCCTTTACAACTTAAATTTGCCGGAAGTGAATGTAACAAAGAAACTGAAAATATTATTTGGAAAAATCCGAGATCTTCCTCTCCTCGCTTCTGTCGGCCTATCAGATTACAGTTCCTCCACGAAAATACGAAATCTACTGTTAATGAAATGGAGTTTATCGAGCAGCAGATTACATCGCTAGTACCGTTTAAAATCGTAGTAGATGGCACAGAAATAACAATCAATTATGAAATGCTATTTACTATGATTGACGGAAAAGTATGTAATGCTATCACATCTACAACTTCTACTTTAAAGTGTTATTTATGTGGTGCTACCTCAAAAGATTTTAATGATATTGATAAAGTCCTGAAAAGAGAAATAAATGAAACAAATTTACGTTTCGGGATGTCCACGTTGCACGCGTGGATTCGTTTGTTTGAGTGCTTATTGCATCTTTCTTATAAACTCAGCCTCAAAAAGTGGCAAGCACGAACGGAAGACGAAAAGAAGCTAGTTAGCCAACGTAAATCAGATATCCAAAAAGGCTTCAGATCAGAATTGGGGCTCATTGTAGATCGCCCAAAGCCTGGGTATGGTAGCACAAATGACGGAAATACTGCTCGACGCTTTTTTGAAAATTCGGCAATAAGCGCCTTGATAACTGGTTTAAACGAACAGATTATTAAGAGATTCCACATAATTCTGCAAACTATTTCAAGTGGGTACGATATTAATGTGGATAATTACAAAGAATACGCCCTGGAAACTGCGAGGATGTTTGTATCTGAATATCCATGGTACAATATGCCAACTACAGTTCATAAATTATTAATTCACGGTCCTCAGATAATAGCTTCCGCCCTTTTACCAATTGGGCAATTATCTGAGGAAGCTCAGGAAGCCCGAAATAAAGATATTAAAAAATATAGATAGGGATTCTCACGAAAATGTTCGCGTGAAAAAACAATGGAAGATGTTTTGAATTGGCTGTTGGTGTCGTCAGATCCTTATATATCTAGTTTGAGGAAACTACCTCAAGAAAAATTAAAAGAGTTATTGCCTGAAGCTATTCAATTGCTGTCGAACGATAATATCGAGGATATTATTTCTGCTAATGATTCCGATTCGGATATATAATACATAATTAAAAAAATTGTAATAATAAAGTTTACCTACCCATATTGAGTCTAACATTATTTTTCTAGAAATTCTCGAATTTGATTCGTAATCGGCAACCTCTAAAATTCATTGATATTGATTTTCAGCCAAGATCGGATGAGTATTCGTAATTAGCGACCCGAAAACATTAATCTATCAATTTTTGTGCAATTCTGGTGAATATTTAATGATTTGGTCCGTTATATTGAGGCCGCCATTTTGTTTTTGAGAAATTAAACACCGGATTCGTAATCAGCGACCCCGAAAACATTAATCTATCAATTTTTGTGCAATTCTGGTGAATATTTAATGATTTGGTCCGTTATATTGAGGCCGCCATTTTGTTTTTGAGAAATTAAATACCGGATTCGTAATCAGCGACCCCGAAAACATTAATCTATCAATTTTTGTGCAATTCTGATGATTCTTCGATTTATGGCCACGTTTTGGCCGAAATTCCCCACTGTGTAACGTCGCAATACGAATGCCCCCATCTGTCCCTATTAATCATTACCTCGGGGTTCCGAAAACCAACAAAATAGAACCAAGGTCCTATTCCATTATTCCATGCACGCAGTATTCAGGCGAAGGTAGCCTGCTTTAAGCACTCTAATTTGTTCAAAGTAAACGTATCGGCCCGACTCGACACTCAGTAAAGAGCATCGCGACGGGATATTAATTGGGCCGCCCCTCGCGAGGCTAAGCCCACCGGTAGGACGTCCCACATCACGCCAGTTAAACACCGCGAGCGGTGAACCGACGGTGTGCGACATAGATTCAACTAGCTTTTAATCGCAACAACTTTAATATACGCTTGTTGTGCCTCCGGAGAGACACGGTAGTTGGGATCGTTTGCCGGAGGGAATTTGGGAATTCGGGCTCCGCCTGAGAACTTCACTGTGGTTATTTGTTTAAAATGACACCTTTTCAGTTAAATAAATATATTAATATCTATTTTATTTGTGACTTGATTACAATGTTCCCGCACTTTCGCTCGCGTCGCGTATCACGATAACGGATATCTTAACGCGCGCGTGTCTAGAGTCGAGTTTCGGTCTCGAGATTCGCCTCTCGCTTCTTCGTATATATTTCTGTCGACTGCGTGGCTATTTAATATTATAATAATTATTGATACTCGTTTTGACACACGCGGTTGTTAGAGATATAGCTCGCGTAAAGGAATAAAGATTGCCCGCGTAATATTAATGGTGAAGACTGCCCGCTTTGTAGTTATTGTGACTACCCGCGTAATATTAATTAATGATCAAGACTGCCCGCCGTTCGTTAGCGGTGGGCCTTTTTATTAACTCCCTTTGGCTACCTGGGAGGGGGTCGTTTAGCGACAAGGCTGTGTCGTGTCGCTGGATTTTGGCAATATCCGGATGCAAGCTAAGAAGTTCTAAGTAGGACTTCTTTGCTTGCTCTTTCGCAATTTCTTTATTCCTTTTTATTTCGCCTTTAAGTAGGACTTCTACGTTGCATTTTCGCAATGTCCTTCTTCCGCTTGCCCTGATTTCCGCGTTTTCGCAATGAGATGATTGCACGGTCGCTCGGGCTTAGCGCGTGGCTCGCGTTGTCAGCGCTTTATTCGGTCAACGCTCGTAACGTGATCTGTATTCACGTTACACGTTGAGCAATCATATAAAATAATATGTATTTAGAATAATATATTTAATAATTCGTGTATAGTCTGTTCGTGCTATAACATCCCTCCCCCGTAAGAAAAAGAAAAACGGAGGTGTAAAAGTGACGTTTTTCGCAAAACAAAATTTCTTCTTATTCTAATATACAATATTTTTCCCGTATATAATATGAATAGAATCGTTTCTTATTTTAATTTTCTATAAATTGTTTCAATTTATTTGTATGCATGCGCACCGCATTTCTTCCTTTCTTAATTGTATAATTCACGTCTGAATTTTTCTCGATTATTACGTACGGTCCGGTCCATAGGGATTCAAGTTTCTCGGATCGTCCGCGTCGGAGCGTCTCGTCGTATACTCATACTTTGTCGCCGACTTTAAATTTGATTTCTCTAGTACCTTTGTCGTACTGTTTTTTGGCTTTAATTTTTTCTTCTTTAATATGCTCTTTTGCGAGCTGACTCGTTGCCCTTAATCTTTCTTTCAATTCTTGCGCGTAATCGTCGTAATTGTATGTCGGTTTAGGCGGTCTCGTTAGTAACGTAGGTAGATCCGCTTGATGCCTGTACGCTAATTCGAAGGGTGTATACCCCGTAGCTGTATGTGGCGTCGTGTTATACGTAAACATTGCGAACGGTATCCATTCGTCCCAGTCTGTCTGGTCTTCGTTTATGTAGTGTCTTAAATATTCCGCTAATGTTCGATGCGATCGTTCTAACGCGCCATTACTTTCCGGATGATAGGCAGTTGTCTGTATTTTATTTATTTTTAGTAATTTACATGTATTTTTGAATATTTCGCTGAGGAAATTTGTGCCTTGATCCGTTAAAATTTTTTCCGGTATTCCGTGTTCAAGTACAATTTTTGTAACAAATTCCTTGCTAACCGTGTTCGCTTCTTGGTTTGGAATCGGTATCGCTTTGCTGAATTTCGTTAAATTGTCTTGGAATGTTAAGAGATATTTATTTTCGTTTGTTGTCACTGTTAACGGTCCTACAATATCTAACGCGCATTTTTCGAAAGGTTTAGTAGGCGTATCCGTGATTATTAACGGTACTTTATTTTTTCGCGATAATTTATTTTTCTGGCACAATTCGCATTTTGCGATGTATTTTTCTACATCTTTCGTTATTCCTGGCCAATTATAATTTAGGCGGATTCTTTTTATCGTGCGTTCAACTCCTTGATGTCCTCCTGTGGGTGCATCATGATATTCATATAATATCTGTTTCTTGTCTTCCTCTCTGTATATTTTTTCTTCGTCGGAGTTTGTTTCTTCTTCTATTGCGAGGATTTCTCGTTCATCCTCTTCTGTTTTGTGCGCTTCTCTTGTTACATTGCGGCTCAGTGCATCAGCGTTCGCGTTCGCTCGTCCGGCCTTATGAATGATTTCATAATCATATTCTTCGAGTTTTAATCTCCATCGGATTAATCTTGATCCGGGATCATTCACATTAAATAACCAGATTAATGGTTTGTGGTCGGTTACGATTTTAAATTTCGTACCGTATATGTATGGCCTAAAATGTTTTACAGCCCATACAATTGCTAGTAATTCCTTCTCTGTTGTATTGTAATTCTGCTCCGCTCGCGATAAAACTGCTGGCGTAAGCAATCGGTCATTACCTACTTTTCCTTGTGACAATACCGCTCCGATTGCATAGTCGGAAGCATCGGTGGTCACTATAAATTCTTGATTGAAATCTGGATACGTTAGCACTGGCGCAGTCATTAATTTTTCTTTTAATATTTCAAAAGCATTTTGCTGTCCACTCGAATTTTTCTGTTTTCTTTGTCAATTTCGTTAGTGGCTTGGCTATTTTTGAAAAATCTTCTATGAATTTTCTGTAGTATCCGGCTAGTCCTATGAAAGATTGTATATCTTTTACTTTCTTCGGCGTCGGAAACTCTTTTGTTGCGGTTAGCTTTGACGGATCCGGAGATATTCCATTCTCCGAAATAAGTGACCTAGATAAATTACTTCTTTGCGCAAAAACTCACATTTATCTGGTTACGATTTTAGATTATTTTCTCGGAGTCTCTGTAGTACTTCCTTGAGTCTTCTATTGTGGTCCTCTAGGCTCGATCCGTATATGACGATGTCGTCTAAATAAACTAGACATTTAAGTCCTTGCATTCCTGTTAGAATTGAATTCATCAGTTTCTGGAATGTTGCTGGCGCATTTTTTAATCCAAACGGCATTCTATTAAATTCATAGTGTCCGTAGGGCGTAGAAAAAGCTGTCTTTTGTTTATCTTGCACAGCCATCGGTATCTGGTGATATCCTGACGCTAAGTCTAGTGTAGTAAAATATTTAGCGTTTCCTAGCTGGTCCAGTATATCGGTGATATTGGTCAGTGGAAATGAATCGCCTATTGTTAAATCGTTTAGCTTCCGAAAATCTACTACTACTCGGAGCTTAGGTTTTCCGGATGCGTCGGCCTTTTTTGGTACTATCAATAAGGGTGCGTTCCATTGACTCGCGCTTGTTCGGATTATGCCATTTTTTAGCATTTCTTGCACTTGTTTATTTACTTCCGTCTTGTGCTTCTCGGGAAGACGATACGGTCTCGTGTTCACCGGCGAGGTGTCGGCGCGCGTGTTTATCTCGTGCTCTACTGTCGCGGTGCACGTCAGTGGTTCTCCGTCCAACTGAAATGTATCGTAATATTCTTCACATATCCGTAGGAGTGCCTGTTTTTCTTCCGTATTTAAATGTTGCGTGCGTAGTAGTTGTCATATTTGTCCGTGTCTCGAGTTAGTATACTTAAAATTTTTTCTTGTTTCCACCGTATGTATTTTAGAGTCGATCTCGCGTTCTATGTCTTCGAGGGTGACGTTTGGCGTCTGTATCTCGACTTCCATATCGGTTGTATTTATAATACTAACGGGACACGTGTAATCTTTAGGTTCTACTAAGCAGTTTCCGAGGTAGATTCCTGGAGTTGTTTCCTCGGCTTGTACTATTCCTATTCGATTTTGATTTGTTGTTGCTTTTACAATGGTCTCGTTGCGCGGTTTTAGAATCGTTTTGTTAAGCGAATGGAATTTTAGTACGGCGTTTCCTATTTTTAATTGATTTTTATTATAATCGCAAGATACCGAATGTTGTCGAAGGAAATCAATTCCTAGTATCCCTTCATATTCAATCGGAAAGTCGTCCTTTATCACGTAAAACGCATGTTTTACCTTATGCTTTCCTATCTTGATTGTGGCGTACATTTTTCCGATGGTATATATTTTATGTCCGGTTATGCCTGTGAGCGCGATTTTATCTTCGTGTATCAATGCGTCGTCCTTTAAATGTTTCAATTTTATTAGTGAGATGGTCGATCCTGAATCGTACAACATCTGTATTTTTTCGTTTTTCGCTTGTTGCATTGGTAATGTTATTAGCAATAAGTCCGTCTTTTTCTTTGCGCGTGGCATATCTTTGTAACGTTTCACCTTTCCCGTACGCCGCGGATCAAGGCTCGCCGGTGCCAGGATTCGGGAGAAGGGGGAAACTCCAACTTACTTTACCTTCGGGTAATCGGTTTAAACAAGTCTGTTTATTCAAGCTGTTATTACGAAAGATATTTGACACTCAAAGCTATGCGCGAAGCAACATGCGGGAACGGTGCGCGTACAGAGTTTCGTGCGTGAGCGGTTGTTATTCACAAGGCAACGTGCAAGCACGGTGCGTACAGAGTGTTGCGCGTGGAGCTCGGGAAGCGAGCGTGGCTCGAGCGGCCGTGTGTTGCATTTGCGGTGTTCGCATGCAATTAAACTACGATTATTATTTGTGGTACAGTACAGATTTTAAACACTACGGGGTGTCGCGGGGCCCTCAATGTAATTCCAACTGCCTTATCCTTAAAAGGACGGGGCGTCGGCGTTCTCGGCGTTCTATCCTTAAAAGGACTGACGCTCCCGTAGTAGTTTGAGGGCCGTGGGTGAAGATAGCAACGGCGCGACACTGGCGGGAATCCTAAGGTCTAATTAACTCTCTAGTCAAAAGCCGCGGTATGTACAATGCGGTCTTATAATACGAACGGGTCGCGGTATATATACAACCGGTGCTAGAATCTATCAGGGCGCGGAGGCCGGAGCGGTCTTATTGATTATGGTATAGGTACAACGGTATTACAATGTATCAGGTCGCGGTATATGTACAAAGCGGTACTAGAAGCTGCTAGAACACGGAGACCAAAGCGGTCTTACGATACAAACGGGTCACGGTATATATACAAACGGCCTTACGGTATAACGCGGTGCGAACTTATCGACTAGCAGGATGCGCCGTCCCAGCAACCGGGAAGCCCGGCCTAACTACGGGAAGCCCGTAGCCTGGTGTAACGCGGGATATCAGGATGCGCCGTCCCGGCAACCGGGAAGCCCGGCCTAACTACGGCAAGCCCGTAGCCCGGTGTAACGCGAGGTATCAGGGTGCGCCGTCCCAGCAACCGGGAAGCCCGGCCTAACTACGGGAAGCCCGTAGCCTGTTGTAACGCGAGAGGTGGTTCAGGATCCGGAGAGTTGTACGTGACAGGAATCAGGATCGGGAACTGGTAACGCTACGCTCGCGGGAGCGCCTTATATACCGGCGGCCGGCCTCCCACTCACGCGAGTCGGCGCGTGGTGGGAGCGCGTGGTGGGGCGGCCCCACGGTGGGGCCGCAACACGGGTGTGGAAGTTTAGGGGCGCCATAGGCGCCGAGCCTCAAAATTTGCGGGCGGCTGGTCGGCCCGCGAGACTGGTAACGTATCGTTACATCTTTAATATGCGTAACGCGATACTCAGATGCAGGTCGCGGTTGTCTCTTTCTCGCTTCCTCCTGCTCGTCTTCGCTGCTGCTACTTGCGCTATCGGCGTTTCTTTTTTGTTGTCGCGGTTTCTTTCGATCGCGTATATTTTTGTCGCGCGATTTTTGCTGATTTCCGACTTTTAGTTTATTTGTATTGTTTTTCGGTTTCCCTTTTAGACTCCAGCATTCGTCGCGGCTGTGTCCTGTTCTTTTGCAATGCGAGCAGTATTTACTTATCGCGTTTATTCGCGAGGGTTTTTCCGGCTTCGGGAGCGCGTATCGGCTGCTACGGCAATCGCGTCCGAAATGTCCGTTTTTTCCGCATTTAAAGCATTGCGGTGTCGGATTTCGACTATTTCGCGAGTAACTAAATTCGGTTTTATTTTTATTAGCAAAACCACTTGTTCTCGCTGTTCTCGGTCTGAGTTTTTCTTCGGCGCTCGCGCCCGTTATCGCTTCTTGGAGCGTCGTATATCGCTGCGCGCGTACGAGCACTTGTAATTCGTCGTGTAGCCCGATTTGGAAATTTATTAACGCCTGCTCTTGGATTGTTTGTTGAATCGTGCGTTTTGAGGTTGCGGAATGCTTCTTTCCTTCGATCATCGAATCATATAATTTCATCGCTAGTAAATCAACACGTTGTCCGAAAGCGTGCGCAGTTTCATTCGGCTTTTGTTTTAAGGAATTTAACTCGATTTGTAAGTGCGTAGTACTTTGTTTAGACTGGTAACAAGTCTCGAGTTGTTGTTTTAATTCGGCGAACGTCTGAATATTTCGTGTCTCGAAATCCTGCATGGCTTTTCCTTTCAGTTTTGTAAATAATATTGCTCGGATTAATGATTCTTCATCCGCGGGATGTATGTCTTGAACGGCGTACGTGCATGCATTTAAAAATTCTAATAACTTATGTCGCGATGTTCCGTCAAATTCGGGAATCATTGCTCTTGCTTCTTTTAACGGTAAGTAATTCGGAGCGGTGCTTCGTCGACTTCTGATGTCGCGTGCGGTTCGTCCGTATGTTCCATTAAACGCGTCGTTACCGTCTTCTGAGCGGTTATATCCGTGACGTGGTAATTCCATAATCGCGTCTTCTACTCGCGTTACTCGCCTGTTCAATGATTTTACTTCCGTGCGTATTTTATTTAATATTTCGAGAAGGTGCGCGTCGCCTCCTTCTTCGCGGTTTATCTCGTAGGGCGGTGTGTGATCAGCCTCCACTATATTTCGGTCCATTTGGTGAATGGATCGTCGCATTCTTTCTATTTCCTCGTCTACCGCGCTTTGTGGCGGGTTCGCGGGAGTGTTTTCTTTCGGATTTCGCGATTCGGTCATATTACTTTCTTGTTGGCTATAAATTTCTTCCGGATCGAATAGATCGCTCTCGTAGGAAGTTAATGAAAATTCGCGCCGTAGGGATACTCTACTTGGAGTTCTACTAATATACGGTCGCGTCTAGTCTCGCGTTGAGTGTCGTCAGTGGGGTCAGTCGTATTACGCGGGAGTAGGCTTTCGTCAAAATTGTTAAACGGAAATTCGCGTTGTGTGACGACGTTTTCCGGTAACTCGGGCTCGCTTTCGCTCGAGTATTGAGTTTCTAAGTTTTTTCGCACGTTATAAGGATTTTCTTGCGGTGCTAAGCTTAATTTAATCGCTCGTCGGGCTGGTTCACTCAGTAACCACGATCGGTTCGCTATCGGTTGCGGTATATTAGAACCTTCCGACATTCACGCTATTATATTTATTAAATTTTTTCGGACTTACAATAGTATAACGGCTCGCATGATCGCTTGCTGTGTCAGTAGGTTGCTGACGCTGCAGTCCTTCGCTCGGAGGCTGATACGGCTGACGATGCTCGTCGTACGGCGGTCGTTGTCCGGCGTCGGTGTGTTGTCTGTAGAGTTATCGTAGGTCGCGATGCTTGGCGGCTCACGTTTCTGCTACAGCTGTTGTGGCGATGTTCGTTCTGTTGTCCGTGCGGTGTCTTCCGTTGATTGTAGTTTCCGTCAGCTTACGTTTTACGTGTGCTGGCGTGCCTGTTCTGTTTACACTCTGGGTGTCTTGCAGGTCTTGGGGAAGGCTTAGCTGCTGCTTCCGTCCGTCAACTTCAATTGAATTGATTGTTGGCGTTCCCGCTTTTTAACACAACCATGTTTTTTGCAGGTCTTGCTTAGTTCTGGCGATGCCCCGGCAGATCCCACCGCTGCCACAAAAATTATGTTGTGCCTCCGGAGAGGCACGGTAGTCGCGATCGTTTGCCGGAGGGAATTTGGGAATTCGGGCTCCGCCTGAGAACTTCACTGTGGTTATTTGTTTAAAATGACACCTTTTCAGTTAAATAAATATATTAATATCTATTTTATTTGTGACTTGATTACAATATTCCCGCACTTTCGCTCGCGTCGCGTATCACGATAACGGATATCTTAACGTGCGCGTGTCTAGAGTCGAGTTTCGGTCTCGAGACTCGCCTCTCGCTTCTTCGTATATATTTCTGCCGACTGCGTGGCTATTTAATATTATAATAATTATTGATACTCGTTTTGACACTCGCGGTTGTTAGAGATATAGCTCGCGTAAAGGAATAAAGATTGCCCGCGTAATATTAACGGTGAAGACTGCCCATTTGGTAGTTATTGTGACTACCCGCGTAATATTGATTAATGATCAAGACTGCCCGCCATTCGTTAGCGGTGGGCCTTTTTATTAACTCCCTTTGGCTACCCGAGAGGGAGTCGTTTAGCGACAAGGCTGTGTGTCGTGTCGCTGGATTTTGGCAATATCCGGATGCAAGCTAAGAAGTTCTAAGTAGGACTTCTTTGCTTGCACTTCCGCAATTTCTTTATTCCTTTTTATTTCGCCTTTAAGTAGGACTTCTACGTTGTATTTTCGCAATGTCCTTCTTCCGCTTGCCCTGATTTCCGCGTTTTCGCAATGAGATGATCGCACGGTCGCTCGGGCTTAGCGCGTGGCTCGCGTTGTCAGCGCTTTATTCGGTCAACACGCTCGTGACGTGACCTGTATTCGCGTTACACGTTGAGTAATCATATAAAATAATATGTATTTAGAATAATATATTTAATAATTCGTGCATAGCCTGTTCGGGCTATAACACGCTATTGGAGCTGGAATTACCGCGGCTGCTGTCACCAGACTTGCCCTCCAATGGATCCTCGTTAAACGATTTAAAGTGTACTCATTCCGATTACGGGGCCTCGGATGAGTCCCGTATCGTTATTTTTCGTCACTACCTCCCCGTGCCGGGAGTGGGTAATTTGCGCGCCTGCTTTCTTCCTTGGATGTGGTAGCCGTTTCTCAGGCTCCCTCTCCGGAATCGAACCCTGATTCCCCGTTACCCGTTACAACCATGGTAGGCGCAGAACCTACCATCGACAGTTCATAAGGCAGACATTTGAAAGATGCGTCGCCGGTGCTAGGACCGTGCGATCAGCACAAAGTTATTCAGAGTCAAAAAAATAAACGGTGGACGAATGGCGAACCGCCCGCCACCGATTGGTTTTGATCTAATAAAAGCGTCCCTTCCATCACTGGTCGGGACTCTGTTTTGCATGTATTAGCTGTAGAATTACCACAGTTTTCCAAGTAAATGTGGGTACAATCTAATGAACCATAACTAATTTAATGAGCCATTCGCGGTTTCACCTTAATTCGGCATGCACTAAGACATGCATGGCTTAATCTTTGAGACAAGCATATGACTACTGGCAGGATAAACCAGGGAGCTTCGTGTTCGGTTACTCGCGTGGAGCGGTAACTCGCGGGCGAGCCCGAAGGCCCGTCGCTATTAAGTTCTTACTTCTCGCGCCGCCGGTCTTTATTAGCCGGTCGGCGACAATCTCTATCTACTTATTACTTATTACGCAACACACTTTATGCGTGCGTCTCGTCTTCGTAAGAGGAGCGAGGCGGTCCGTGTATATAATAAACCTCCTCCTTCTCTTACTTCAAGATCATTCTCCATTTTATATTATGTATTATAAAAAGATCATACTCATTCTCATTCTCCCAATGTAAACGCGCGATTGCGAAGACCGCGCGATTTACCCTGTGAATTTTCGTCTACATATTTTTTTCGGTATACATTTTTCGCATTTTACAATTGTTTCTTATATTTACTTTATTTTAATATAACATCGCAGTGTTAGTTATCGCGGTGTCGGTTTCTATCTCAGCTGTTCTATTCGATCCGCTTGCGGTGCCGTAGATGTGCTCTTGAATTATTTTCGGTTTGCACATCGGATTTATGTTAGTTTCTGATAACTTTTCTTTTCCGTCTTACATTTTTTCTTAGCGTATATAATTGCTATTATGGTAATTATTATTATTATTGTTATTCCTCTGCAACTTGAAGCTACGGGATATATAATGTGTCCGTTAGTAGGGAAATAATTGTTATTTAAGTCTTCGTTTGTGTCGTCAAGTCTTTCGCTTAGGTCCCTTAATTCTGTCGGGTTTCTAATGACTTTTCGCAATTTTATCGGTCTAATTTTGTCCAATGTTTTTTCGTTTCGTTCGTTGTGTGTTATCGTAAGATTGTAGTCTGGTAGCTTTGTCTGTACGATCGTTATTATCGCGGGCTTTTTTGTCCGTATTATGACGTCTTGTGTTAGTTTACATTTTTCTTTTAATGTGATTTGTCCGCTTCCTTTTATTTCTATTTTTCGCGTTGCGTCGTTTTTGCACGTTATTTCGATCGGTTGGTTTGCTCGTGTAGAGTATAACCATGAGTTCGCATTACTCAGCGCTATCCATATTGTTGTATTCGTGTGTATGTGTCGAATATTACAATTGTTTGTGTATGTTTCTAATTGTATTCCTTGTATGCCTATCAGTATTGAATTCATTAGCCTTTGAAATGTGGCTGGCGCATTTTTTAATCCAAAGGGCATTCTATTGTATTCGTAATGCCCGTGAGGTGTGGAAAAAGCAGTTTTGCCTTTGTCGCCTTCTTCCATCGGAATTTGGTGGTATCCGGATGTTAAATCCAGTGTTGTAAAGTACTTGGCGTTTCCCAGCTGATCTAATATATCAGTTATATTCGGTAGGGGAAATGAATCTCCTATAGTTAGATCATTTAATTTTCTGAAATCTACGACTACTCGTAATTTCGGTTTTCCTAACGCATCGGCTTTCTTAGGGACTACCAATAACGGTGCGTTCCACTGACTCGTGCTTATTTTATTTCTTAACATTTCTCGGACTTGTCGATTTACTTCCTCTTTATGCTTCTCCGGCAGGCGATAAGGCCGTACGTTGACCGGTGAGCTATCTGCTTGCGTTGCAATCTTATGCGCGACGGTATCTGTGCATGTCAGTGGTTCTCCTTCGATATGCATCACGTCGCTAAAATCCTGGCAGATTTCCATTATTGTTTTCTTTTCTTCTTTATTTAAATGTTGTGTACGTAATAATCGTAATACCTTTTCACTACGCGGAATTGCTTCCTCTTTATTTAGCGTTCGTATTACGTTAATTTCTTCTGTTTCACCTCGTTTGATTTCCTCTATACTTACTTGCGGCATTAGCATTTCGATTGTGTTATCCGTTGTATTTATAATGCTGGCTGCACATAGGTAATTTGTAGGTTCTACTAGACAATTACCTATGAATATTCCTGGTATCGTTTCTTCTGCCTTTATCACGCCTATCGTGTTCTTGTCAGTAGCGACCTGTATTATAGTTTCGCTACGTGGTTTCAGCGTCATTTTTAGATAGGGGTAGAGCTTTAAGATATGCTGTCCTACCTTTAATTGTTTTGTTTTATAATTGCAAGTGGCTTGATGCTTTCGTAGGAAATCAACTCCTAGTATTCCGTCATATTCTATCGGAAAATCATCCTTAACAACGTACATAGTGTGCTTAATTCGGCGCTCTCTCAGAGTTATTGTCGCCTTAAATTTTCCAAGTGTACATATCTTATGTCCCGTTACGCCGGTGAGCGTTATTTTTTCTTCTTCTATTAACGTTTCGCCTTTTAAATGTTTCACTTTAATTAATGATATTGCGGCTCCTGTATCGAATAGTAAATTTATTTTTTCGCGTTTCGCTTCTTGCATTGGTAATGTGACGAGGTCCAATCCTGTCTGTATATGTGGCGTATTTTTGAAGTGTGATATTTGATATTCCATTGCAGGTCGGTGCGACTTTCTTTCGTTCCTTTCCTCCTCATCGCTATTTTGCGTGGAGTTAAATTTCTTTTTTCCTTGCTCGCTATTCTTGCGGTTTTTATTTTCCGGTCGCGAATTATATTGTTTGATTCAGCTCGATTGATCTCTATTGGGTCGTCCGTGTAATAACCAACATTCTTCGCGATCATGTCCGGATTTTTTGCAATAGTGGCAATACTTATTTACCGTATTTACGCGGGGTTGTCTATCGGGTTTCGGCAATGAGAATCGATTTGTATATCGGCTAGTTCGACAATCTCGGCCGTAATGCCCAATTTTTCCGCATTTTTGACATTGCACATTTATTTTATTTTCTTGTTTATAGGTCGGTGTGAAATTTATTTTGCTTCGCGTACCGGTCGCGGGTGGTCCTTTAACCTTTTCTTCCGCGCTGGCCGCTGCTATTGCTTCTTGCAACGTAGCAAATCCTCGCGATCGAACAATTGTTTTAATTTCGTCCTGCAATCCTATCTGGAAACTCTCTAAGGTTTGTTGTTGTATTATTTCCATTATTGCGCGTTTATTATCTACTGTATGATGTCGTCCTTCCATCATTGATTCGTACAGCTCCATGGCTAATTTGTCTGCTCTCAGTCCGTAAGTTCGTGCGCTTTCTCCGTTTTTCTGTTTTAGCGTATTGAATTCGATTTGTAGATGTGTCGTACTCTTTTTACTCGCATAGCAGACCTCTAATTCATTTTTTAATTGTGCAAAGTCTCGAATTTTTCGCGTTTGGAAATCTAGCATCGCTCTGCCTTTTAATTTCGTGCATAATACTGCTCCTAATAGCGTTACTTCATCTAACGGGTCGATATGTTCTACTGCATATGTAGTCGCGCTCAAAAATTCTTGTAATTTATTAGATGATCCGTCGAATTCCGGAATCATTCCACGAGCCTCTTTTAATGGTAAAAATCCGCGTCCTTTTCGATGTCGTACATCCTCGGGTGTGAACTCGTATACGGTCTCGGTTCTTTCCCCAGGCGGAGTTCTATGCCCGTTGTTTTGTCGGAGTTGCGGTCCTCTAATTTTCAAATCGTATATCTCGTCATGCATACTTCTAATTTCTCGTCTAATTTCCTCTCTCATTTCCCGCAATATTTCCCTAAAGTCGTCGGCTGTTTCGTCCGTTTTTTTCTGCGGTTTGTGCTGAGCTTGCGCGTTTGATTGTGTCGCGTTTCTAATTGCTTCTTCTTGTAATCGCTTAATTCCCTCATCGATATCTTCTGATGTGATGGGTTGCGATGCGGAAGCGTTTGAGTTATACATGTCTCGAATGCGATAGATTTCGTCGGGGTCAAAGATACTTGAATCGTATGACATTAGTGAGAATTCGCGGCGGTGTGTTAGTCTACTAGACGCGCTTATTGATGATTCGACCTCAACATCTAGTTGTATATTGTTCGCTATTAAACTGTTATCTAATTCGCCAAATGGAAATTCGCGTTCGATTACAACGTTTGCTCCGAGTTCTGGTTCGGACAAATTCTCGCTTGAATTTAATGCGCTTAGATTTCTTCGTACGTTATCGCGTATATCCCGGAGTGCTTCTACTGCTACTCTTATAGGGTTCACTGCGCTATTTCTAATGGCTCTATTCGCTGGTTCGCTAAATAGCCACGATTTATTCGCTACGCTTTTCTGTGGTGCGTTTCGGTTTTCCGACATTCACGCGTTTACAAATTTTGATTTCTCGACTTACAATAATACGATGAGCAGCATTCTCTCGTTCGATGTCGGCCGTCGGGCGTTGATCGTCGCGTACCGTTGAGATAGGTCGGTGCGCCTTCTCAGGTTGCGCTTCTCGTTGTCGCCTCGATATACCGGGTGTCTCGAAGTTCCTGCTAGACTTCCTTTTCCCTCGGTTGTAGGTGTCGACTGTCTGACGGAGTTATCCTTGCTGTCTCTCGTTCTGTCGATTCCACGGAATTTTCTGCTTCGTGGTTATGGACCTTTGCCGGTGTTGATCTTGTTAGAGCTGGCGTATCCCACCGCTGCCACCAATTAATGTTGTGCCTCTAGCCGCTAAGGAAGAGGTCTTTTGGGATTTGTACGCCCAAAGGATTAGGATCCACGCTCGAAATAAGACACTCCCGGACGTTAGATATAATTTAGTATATTTTGCAAGATTTAATACACTTTCACTTATTCGCGATTATAATAGTCGGGCGCGATACGTACGTTACTTCGATAATATTGAGCGAGCGAGTAGCCAGCGAGTCGTCTCGCGAGGTGCATCTCGCGCTTATTACATCTCTTAGTTAATTAGGTCGTTGATTGGGAAGGAGTGTGGTGTCCCTGACCGGAGCATGTCTCGTGCTCCGCTTGTCAGTCTGTCTCGTCAGATGCTTACTCAGCTTCCGAGAACTTGACCGTGACTTCCTTCTCTTTAGTCACGTATCTTACTTTTATTTTATTAATATCCTTTTATTACTTTGCTCTTTCTTAATTATCTTTCCTTGATCTCTTTTCTAATTTTAATGCTTTGCTTCACTCAGCTCTTTCTTACATTTTTCTGTTTCACTTTATTGTTTTATCCTTTAATATATTGAGAAATTGGTCGGGTTACGACAGCGTTAAGGCCAGATGGTCGGAGGAGGAGGTCCGTCTCATGGCAAGAGCTGAGGCTACAGCCACCTCAGCGGGGATTCTCTTTATAAACCAATATCACCATGAGAAGTTCCCCAATAGAACCTTGGAAGCCATCAAGGATAAGCGTCGACAAGAGGCTTACCGCGAGTTTGTCCGAGCGTTTTGCCAAGAGGTCTCATCGAACACCGATGATGTTGACGATGCTGGCAACACGGGCGGAGCGACGATGATAGGAGTCGCCCGCCCGTCCATTGAGACGGCCTATGATGAGCCGCAGCCTGCACCCCAGCTGGTCACTGAGACCTCTGGGAGGCTCCGAGGCGTAGTGGAGGAGCTCCGTGAGCTTGTTGGGCGCCTTCGGAGCTTTGAGGCTGAGTCTCTGGCGAACATCGCAGAAGACTTTCTGGCTGGGAGAATCGACGTTCATGCCATCGAGAGATGGCTGGGCAAGATTTTTCTTAAGCCGACGGCTGCCCCTCCTAGACGTGCAGAAGCACGACAGCGAAATCCTCCCAAAGCGAACAACTTGAGGAGAGAGAATAGGAAGCAAAAGAGGTGTAGGAATTATGCCATAGTGCAGACTCTCTACAAAAAGAACCTCAAATACTGTCTCTCGAAGATACTTGATGGTGATGCGGAGCGCGTGCGTCCGTCCGCTGTTGAATTCCGCGACTACTGGCGTCCCCTTATGGAGACGACTAGTGTGGCGGATGGAGACATGACGGAGCTGCGCCGCACACTCGGAGAGTCGAGACAGACGGGCGGTGCCAGCCGGAGCCTTCCGCCGAGAGCCAGAGGGATTCATCTCGAAGGTCTCGGCGAGGGCGCGACCATGGAAAATGCTCCTACGGTCGATAGGACCTTGCTCTGGGACCCTGTTATACCTGCCGAAGTGGCGAGGGTTTCTGTAAAGACTGGCACTGCACCGGGGTTGGACGGAATAGAGCCGAGAGAATGGAACGCAGTTCCGAATGCTATTCGCGCTGTTGTTCAACCTGTTGCTTCTTGCGGGTGAGGCGCCCTCGTCGATCGCCAATACCAGAACGGTTTTCCTAGAAAAGGGGAAGATGCCGGAACGCCCTGCGCCATCGGATTATCGACCCCTTAGTATAGGATCCGTTGTGCTGAGACACTTCCACAAGATCTTGGCCAAAAGACTAGCAGCTCTGGACATATTCGACTAGCGCCAAAGGGGTTTCCGACCGGTTGATGGGATCTGTGAGAATGTCACGGTCCTGTCGGACGTGTTGGATCACGCCCGGAGGCGCTGTAGAACTGTCCATATGGCGTGTGTGGACCTGTCGAAAGCATTCGACACGGTTTCGCACACGGCCATTCACAAGGCTCTCGAGGAGATGGGTTTACCGCCACCTTTCCGAGAGTATATAAGAGCAATCTATAACAATGCTAGGACGGTGTTACAGCCCACCGTCGGCCAGGAGGTATCAATGACGCAACTGGGATGTGGCGTGAGACAGGGTGATCCTCTGTCGCCCCTGCTGTTCAATCTGGTCGCAGATAGAGCACTGGGGGTTCTCTCGGAGGATGTTGGCTTCAGAATCGGGGGTCGAGTCGTTGGCGGCTTGGGTTACGCCGACGACATTATACTCCTGTCCTCCACGAAGGTAGGACTCCAAGAAAACCTTACACGGCTTAACGCCGCATTCGAACTGAATGGCTTGAGCATTAATGCTAGTAAGACCGGAGTGCTGTCACTGGTAGCGTCTGGCCGAGACAAGAAGGTGAAAGTCGATTTAACACCTAACTTCACCGTGGGGGGAGCGCTGTTACCGCAGAGATCCCCAGTCGAGGTCTGGACCTATTTGGGCAGCACATATCAAGGTGCTAGGAAATACGCAAGCGTCCCTCCTCTAGCTCAATCCATCGAGCTTTTAACGAGAGCGCCGCTCAAACCTCAGCAGAGGTTGCGGCTGTTCCGTGACTGTCTCCTCCCTCGGTATTACCACCGGTGGGTAGTGGGATCAGTCACGTCAAAAACACTAAGAGGAATGGACGTGCTGGTAAGAACTGCGGTTCGACGCTGGCTGCGATTGCTCCATGATGTCCTTGCTGAATACTTCCATGCACCGATACAGAGTGGCGGGCTTGGCATGCCTTTACTTAGAACTCTGATCCCTATTATGAAGCATAACCGACTTCGGAAGTTGTGTGTAAGCTCGATGCCTGCCGCTTCTGCCGCTGCCGAATCCACATATGTGGCTAGGCAGCTAGCCTTGTGCGAAAAGCAGATGCGTGTTAGGACCGTTCGAGTATGCACAACAGCCGACCTAACCTCAGACAGCAGTGTGCGACCTGGTTGCACGAGTCGTGCGATGGGAAAGGGCTCAGGGAGGTCGGTTCGTCCAAACTGAGTTCCCACTGGGTTGCGGCGGGTGCCCAATCCATACCCGGAGTTGACTACGTGCATTATCACCACGTCCGGCCAACTGCTTACCGTCTAGAGCGAGATCACCCCGAGGGCGGGAGGGGCACGATGTGCGTTGTAGGGCGGGTTGTCCCGAGATCGAGACGCCCGCTCACTGCGTGCAGAAGTGTTTCCGAACGCACGGAGGAAAGATCCTGCGGCATGACGACCTATGCCGTCAAGTTGGTAGCTTCTTGCGAATGAAGGGATGGCATGTCGATGCGGAACAAGCGTACTCGACCTCTGTCGGAAGGCGCCGACCCGACCTGACGATAGTTATGGATGGTGAGGCTGTCGTCGTAGACGCGCAGGTCGTGCCCAGCGAAACGGCTCTGAACGTGGCTCATGACAGTAAGGTGGAGAAATACCGGTCGATCCAAGATCTGAGAGAACGAGTGGCGGAACACACAGGAGTAAGAAGAGATAATGTTCGTTTTACCGCCATTACCATCTCTTGGCGAGGTGCCTGGAGTCCCGACAGCGAGCGTGAGTTGAAGCAGCTTGGTCTCACCACGAGTCAACTGCGGACGCTTACGACTCGTGTGTTGTGGGGATCCTGGCTCAATTGGAAGCGTTTTAACGCAATAACAACGCGTTATAATTGGCGGCGGCGACAGGCCGCGAACGGAGCTGTAGGTGCGACGACTTGAGCTGGTGGCGACACGCCACAGGTCGCAGCGGATGCATGTTTTTATTTTTAATGTGAGGACCACTTGTTGGTTCCTTGTGTTCGTCCAAGGCGCTTTATGAACGCTAACAGCAAACGGCAGCCTTGCAATATCATCGCTGGTTCGCTCGTGACTTGAATCATTGAGTTACGATGAACACAGCGCTGAAACATATAGCCAAATGCCTCGTCATCTAATCAGTGACGCGCATGAATGGATTAACCAGATTCCCACTGTCCCTATCTACTGGGAGTTACCGTGGCTCTCCTAAGGACGTCCGGGTGACGCTCTTTACTGACCCTTGCGACGGTGCTGTTGATCCACGGGTCCGTTGGATCCCGGCCAGCGCGGGTAATGTTCTGAAACAATCTCGGGGTCTGAGAGTCGGGGTTGGAACGTGATGCGAATCGCTATGCGATGCGAAATCGCGTAGCGATATCAGTCCCCTAGTTAGGACCTCTAGCCTCTCACGTTCAAGTTGTGCATCCACCTTCTCGTGGTACTCCTGAAAACGCCACCTACTTTGGAAAGTAAGATTCGGTAGGTGTCGGCTGAGTCATGTTACAGCGAAGTTTTTCCCCCTTTTCCGCACAGTCATGAGCCGGCATCAGTGATACTATGACCTTCTGATGGACGTCCGGGTGACGCTCTCTACTGATCCTTGCGCCGGTGTTGGTGATCCGGATTGATCCACCGGATCCTGGCCCGCGCGAGAGATGTTCTGAGCCGATCTCGGGGTCCGGGATTGTCGTGGTTGAAATCTGATGCTAATCGAATGGCTCACAAGTGACAGCGTCCTTCCGGTCTTCCCTCTCACACACCTTCCGCACTTCCCGGCAGCCCATCTCCATCCGTTCGTTTCTATTGTTCTTTGGTGCAGTAGAGAGGAACAGGGGCTATTAATACTCGCACCACCGGGCCCTGCGCTTCTGAGGTCTTTGGCCCAGCGGCGACGGAACCGGTGGTTACTAATCTTTTCTTTTCTTTTCAGGTTTCCTGTACCCTTGGGAAAGCCTTTCTCTCTCTCTTTCTTATCACCCCTCTTTAACAAAACTTACTAACACCACTAACACTCTTCACTCTTCTTTCTCTTTTTCGTCACTCTACTCTCTTTCCCTCCTGAGCTAAAAGCTCTCACCTCAACGCCTTTTCACTCCTTTTCGTACTATCGCTTTTGCCATCGCTTTTCTATCTCTATACTCTTTTCTCTTCTCTTCTTTCCTCTTGTACTTTCTCTTTACTATACCTAAAACTAAAACTAAAGCTAAAATTAAAACTAAAACTAACGATACGTCTTCTCGTCTTCTCTTCTTGCTTTCTTTTTCTCCAGTTTCTTCTCTTATTTCCCACTCTTCATAAAACAGCAGCATGCAACGCTACGAGTCGGTGCCAGCTCTGCTGGCCGAATGGCTCTAATGTAGCAACACACACACACACTCTTACACTCTCTTTTTTCCTTTTTTTCTCTTTTTCTTCCTTTATTATTCCATTTCTTTATTTCATTACACAGCATGTAACGCTACGAGTCGGTGTCAGCACTGCTGACCAAATGGCTCTTACGTAGCAACACACACACACACACACGTTCTGCTTTTCTATCTCCTTTTTCTCTCCCTATTTTTTCTTTCTTTACTCCACTTCAATTAACAACTCTCACTAACAACTTCGTTACTAACACTTTCATTGATCTGTCTACTCTGTCGCTTTTACCAATTCTTTAATACAGTATAGCTACGAGTCGGTGTCAGATTGACCAAATGGCTCTTATGTAGCGAGCGCACCTAGATGCGTTGGTGGGACGGGTCTGTGGCCATGTGGGCAACGCACTTTTAAGAAGTGAGGAGCCTGCAGTGGCTAGGGTCACGTTTCCGTACTCGGCTTTCCTATCCCCTCTACATCCAATCTCCCGGCAGCCCATCCCCATCCGTTTGTCTTTGTTGTGCCTCGGTACAGTGGAGAGAGACAGGGGCTGTTGTACTCATCCACCGGGCCCTGCGCTTCTGAGGTCTCAGACCCAGCGGCGACGGAACCGGGGGTTACTAATACTTTTCTCTTTTCAGGCTTCCATCCATTGTCGTTTTCCATTATTATCGCCCGGTCGTTTGTTTCCAACTCGTCTGTTGTGGAAATCGACGCATTATAAGTAGATAGATAGGTAGGCGTTTCCTCTTAATGGCGCCCGTCTTAAGACTAAGGTCAAGGATCGTGTAGTCTGATCGATAGTCTGAATGGCCGCGAAGACGAAAAAATCGCGGTCGCTAGCGGTCCACCACCTCGGGGTACCTGCTGTCCCCCCGTTGTATATTGGCTTGGCGGCGTAATGGTGGCTCTGCGCTGCTCGACTTCTTTTTCACCGTACTCGTGGGACGAAAAATGATCTTGAACAATTTTTTAAAAAAACTTTTGGTGAGGAGGAGTGCCCGCCTGGCAGATCGCTTCCCGCCAGGTGCGGCTGCTATTAGGGAGGCAAGGGACGTGCCTGTCGTCGAGTCGCGAGTGCGCTCGTGCGCGCGTTTGGAGACGGCCTCCGCTTCCTCGAGAGCGCCTCACCAAGCTGTGCCCGAGCGATTCCGTGACGTAAAACGACTTTGCGCACAGCACCAAGGTTTCGGCCTTCGCGCCGTTCGAGTTTTATTAACGCGATGCGATAGTAGGAACAGCTTAATAAGGTCTTCACCGGCAATAATCGACCGGGAAGAAGAAATTAGGAATAGGGAACCTAGCACAAGATTATTATCCGCGATTAGACCCGCGATTAGTTCCGCGAATAGTTCCGCGAAAAACCTCGCGGTAAAAAATAAGATTAGATACGCGAATGTTTCCCAATTAGAACCCCATAGTGTATGTGATCCGGGTTCTTCTTCGCAGCCGCAGCAACAAGCTCCGGCAAGTAGCGTCCCCTTTTCCTCAATTGAGTCCACGGGAGTGACGATACTGCAGCTGAACATGAAACGTTCAGCTGTAGTTACGGGTGAGGTGCGTCAGCTTGTTGCCGAAAAGCGACTTGACGTCCTGTTATTGCAGGAGTTGCACGTCAAGAAGCATGGAAAGAGCCACACTTTCGTTGGCTTAGGGAAGAATATGAGGGTAGCTGCTGTATGCTCAGAACGCCCCTGGGCTGCAGTGGTAGTCTGTAACCCTCAATTCCAAATGGTGTTTGTCTCGCAGCTTAGCACGACACATTGCGTCTGTGTGGAAGTGCAGGCTCCCAAATTTTCTTTCTACGTCGCATCGTGCTACTTCCAGTACAGCGACGAGATAGAGAAATACCTCAGACACCTCGAAGTGGTGCTTCATTCGCTGAGGGGGAAGAGATTGTTAGTGGCAGTAGACGCCAATGCTCGGTCGTCACTCTGGGGTCTCCAAGAGACAGACGAAAGAGGTGCGAAATTTGAAGACTTCATCCGAGCATATGGAGTAAACGTGGTGAATGATGTCGGACAGGGACTGTCCACTTTTTGGACGGCAAGAGGTTCGTCTTTCATCGATGTAACCTTGACGTCGTCCTCCATGAACAAATTCATCAATGATTGGAAGGTGAGGCCCGATTGAACGACCAGCGACCACAACGCAGTCGACATCAGATTGAGGGTGCCAAAGGGGTCAGGTGGAGATCGGGGTGCCGCGAACATGAGGTTTGACACTCGTCGGGCTGATTGGGAGCGGTTCTGATCTTTCAAGATCGAGACTGGAGGTCCTCGATGTCTGCTCCGCGAATAGAGTAGATGAGATGGCGGAGACGTTGGCAGCGGTACTCACCGAAGCCTGTTCCGCGTCGATGCCAAGAAAAAGACGATTTAGGAAGTCCAACCGGTGGTGGACGGTCGAATTAACTATACTCAAAAAGGGAGTATACAGAAAGAGGCGTGCACTCCAGAGAGGGCGGGACAAGCCCACTTACCTTTCTCTGAAGTTGGAATACCGCTCTTCTTTGCGGAAATACGGCAGAGAGGTGAGGAAGGCGAAGCTTGCGAGCTGGCGGAAGTTTGTCACTTCGCACGGTAACTCGGAGCCCTGGGGATTCGTTTATAAACTCCAGGCGAGAAAACTCCAAGTTGAGGGGGTGCTCAGGACACTCTGGTGTGGCGAATATTCCACGAAGACTTTACTGGAGACCGCCGACTACCTCCTAGACGTGCACACTCCGGATGACCGGGAACAGGATGACACGTTCGATCAATGTGAAATTCGTCTCGCTTCGAAGATTTCCCCCGACACGGTCCACGCCTCATTCTTCACGGCGGCAGAAATGGCTGTAGCGGTGAAAACTTTTAAAAATAATAAGGCTCCAGAAATGGACCTTATTGAGGTTGCGGTTTGGAAAGCCGCTTGTAGGATAATTCTCAGTTCCTTAGATTATTTAACGGATGCCTTCAGTGGGGCGTCTTTCCCTCAATCTGGAAGGAGGGCTCGCTTCGAGTCCTTCTGAAGGGTGAGGACAAGGACGAGAAGGATCCGAAATCCTATAGACCCATCTGTCTCCTCTCCGTAGTAGGAAAACTTTTCGAGAAACTTTTCAAAACCCGCCTCATGGACGCGTCATTGGCACCGGATAGGGTCTCCGATCGACAGTTCGGTTTTATGCCCGGAAGGTTGACGGAGGATGCTGTTGTGGAGTTGCGGCGTATGGTTTCTGCCTCTGAAAAGAAGTACGCCGTCGGGCTTCTCTTCGACATCTCCGGTGCTTTTGACAACGTCTGGTGGCCTCTTGTACTAGCTAGTTGTAGCCGCGCCTTCGATTTACACGTCCACATTAACAGAATTTATTTGTTTTGCCGATCGGAGAGATAGGACGTAATTGATTTGTCCGGGTTTAGTTTGTTGAACAGTATTTATTCCTTTCGACACCAACTCCCGGACCGTCTTAGGTAATCGCACGCGACAGCAAGATATGAGCGGACACGTGAATTATCGTTTAATTATAACTTTATGAGCGTGAGGCGTTCGGTGTGCCCCCGGTGAAGGCTTGCGACGAAGTCTTAACGAAAAACCTTCTCTGCGATCCACGTACAATAGTCCTGGTTGATACGGGTACTACAAAAAAGGAGGAATTTCGATCGTTCGATTCCGAGAGCCAATCGGCTATCGACAACGAGGTGTTTGTCAGAATCGAACGGTACGAAGAAACCGCAAAAACGGAATGAAAACAAGGCTTCGCACGTAACGTCTCGCTTTAGAACGTTCGAGAAACAAAATTAATAATATAATTTATAAAACGCTTACTTTCTTGAACATCCCGTTCGCCTCGTATACCGGTAAACCGTTCGCCGCGTATACCGTAGAAGGAAATATAGGCAGGTAGATAAGTTTTCCAAAAACCCTTATCCAATGGCTTCCAAATCATTTCCTTCACCCCCATCTTATCCCTATCCAGTTTCCTTCCTTAACTTCCGCCCATAACAGGGTCAGGGCGTGTATCCGGGTCGGGATACAATGGACAGGTCTCCCCGTGGTTCCCCGTGAGCGCGTCTATAAGCGAGAAGGGGTCACTGTGTCGTCTGCAAGCATGTAGACCGGCGGTCTGGGCTCTGGGAAGGAAGGTGGGCTTAAGGCGCGGCTAAACTGTCCATCCTGCGCATAAGATCCTGCAGGCGCTGCTGGATTTTTCCATCGCCCGTCTCGGGGCAACGTCGCTAGACAGTGGAGCAATGGTGGTTGTTGTGTGTGCCCGATAGGGCGAGGAAAGTGGAGTGCGTCCTTTTCGGAGGGCGTGCTCTAACATTAACTGTCCCTATCTACTTCCCCCAGGGGCTGCAATTGTTCAGCAATGTGCGGTACGGGTCTGGCGCATCCGGGGTAGGTTTTTCTCTATGTTTTACCCATAGTGTTTTTAAGGGGACTTCTAGATTTGCCAGCTTGCTATCTGAGGATATTGTAATGGACTCGATAAATTCACTCATAGACTTCCTCCAAGTCTCATCAGACCTTAGGGTCTGATCGCTCTCAGACGTTGAGGGTTCTGGCGTCTTTTCAAGTGCTCTACTTTCTACAACGTTAGTAATGTCGCCACACGCACTTGTTTGTGGCAACAGATCATGCGATGATACTATATTACGCGGCTCTCTATCGTGCAAGCATCTTCTCTTGTCGCTAATCTGTTTCAATGTTTTGTCCGGGAAGTAATGCTGTAGCTTTTTATTAGGAAAACGTGCATCCTTGTATGTTTTATTTAATCTTTGCAGCATATTTGTTTCGTCCATCGTCCATACGTATTCGCGTCTTCCCGGTGTGCCATGTGGTCTTTCCACTTCCTCTTTCCGCTTGTAGTTACGTGTTCTTGGATGCGCGTGTCTTTCGTGTTGTGAAAGTCATATTTGTGTCAAAAGATAGCACACACTCGGAGCACTTGAAGGGTCTTTCTATTATTTGCTGAGGGCCTTTACACTTAGGTCGATGACCATTCCAGTTTTTCAAACCTGGAAAAGTTTTTGAGCACGCATTACATTTTAACAATATGTCCACATTATTATGCTGTTCTTTGTAGTGATATATCAAATCTTTTAAATTTAGGAATCCTTGTAAAATATTTTTAATGAGGCAAATATCACAATGCGTAACATTCGTCTTCAACGGTACATTTATAGTAATCAGTTTATCATTATTTTTATCCATATTGCAAGCCAAGTTGTCATCGGTGATTCCGTAATCCACAGCGGGTAAACCCGCCACAGGCAACCCAGAATCGGGGTTGTCTGTGTCCGAGGCATTTTTGCGCGTTTTAACCATAGCTAATATTTAATTTTAAATCGAGCATAAGAATCCTAGATAGTAAGAAGACTCATTAGCCAGTGAGAAAGCTTGGTCGTCATAATAAATACTTTTCGCACCAGGCTAGCTGCCTAGCCACATATGTGGATTCGGCAGCGGCAGAAGCGGCAGGCATCGAGCTTACACACAACTTCCGAATTCCGTTATGCTTCATAATAGGGATCAGAGTTCTAAGCAAAGGCATGCCAAGCCCGCCACTCTGTATCGGCTCATGGAAGTATCCAGCAGGGACATCATGGGGCAATCGCAGCCAGCGTCGAACCGCAGTTCTTACCAGCACGTCCACTCCTCTTAATGTTTTTGACGTGACTGATCCCACTACCCACCGGTGGTAATACCGTGGGAGGAGACAGTCACGGAACAGCCGCAACCTCTGCTGAGGTTTGAGCGGTGCTCTCGTTAAAAGCTCGATGGATTGAGCTAGAGGAGGGACGCTTGTGTATTCCCTAGCACCTTTATATGTGCTGCCCAAATAGGTCCAGACCTCGACTGGGGATCTCTGCGGTAACAGCGCTCCCCCCACGGTGAAGTTAGATGTTAGATCGACTTTCACCTTCTTGTCTCGGCCAGACGCTACCAGTGACAGCACTCCGGTCTTACTAGCATTAATGCTCAAGCCATTCAGTTCGAATGCGGCGTTAAGCCGCGTAAGGTCTAAGGTTTAAGAGAGTCATAGTTACTCCCGCCGTTTACCCGCGCTTGCTTGAATTTTTTCATGTTGACATTCAGAGCACTGGGCAGAAATCACATTGCGTCAACACCCGCGAGGGCCATCGCAATGCTTTGTTTTAATTAGACAGTCGGATTCCCCTAATATGTGCCAGTTCTGAGCTGAGCGTTGAATGGCGGCCGAAGAGGACGACCACGACGGCTCGCGCCGCCACGGAAACCTCGCAGCAAGGAAGATCCGCGGGAGGCCAAGGCACGGGACCGAGCTCGGAACCCGGGACCGGCGCGAAAACGCCGACCGTTCACCTCGCCCAGGCCCGGCACGTCAGCCAGACCCGCTTCCCGACCAAGCCCGACACGCCCCGCTTCTCAGAGCCAATCCTTATTTCGAAGTTACGGATCCAATTTGACATCCCTTACCTACATTATTTTATCGACTAGAGGCTCTTTACCTTGGAGACCTGCTGCGGATATGGGTACGAACCGGCGCGACACCTCCACGTGGCCCTCTCCTGGATTTTCAAGGTCCGAGGGGAAGATCCGGACACCGCCGCAACTGCGGTGCTCTTCGCGTTCCAAACCCTATCTCCCTGCTAGAGGTTTCCAGGGAACTCGAACGCTTATACAGAAAAGAAAACTCTTCCCGGATCTCCCGACGGCGTCTCCAGGTCATTTTGGGTTACCCTGACGAACACTCTTACGACGGCCCGAATTGTATGCGGTTCCGCTGCCGGGTTCCGGAATAGGAACCGGATTCCCTTTCGCCCGACGGGCGTGTGTCTTTATATACATCATCATCATCAAAACGTCGCTCGCCAGCGGCGACGGAACGCGCGTAAAGCGACGTTCGTTCGCGACTCGCTCGGTTCTGCTGTTTTGTTGCTGTGTTTCTTCGACACTCGAGTATATTGTACGCCGTCATTGACATAGGATTTCTCCTAGGGCTTAGGATCGACTGACTCGTGTGCAACGGCTGTTCACACGAAACCCTTCTCCACGTCAGTCCTCCAGAGCCTCGCTGGAGTATTTGCTACTACCACCAAGATCTGCACCGACGGCGGCTCCAGGCAGGCTCGCGCCCAGACCCTTCTGCGCTCACCGTCGCGACCCTCCTACTCGTCAGTGCTTCGTGACGACGCGAGGGACCTTGCGACACCGTGCCAACAAGACACGACGCGCCCGGCGCTCCCGTTGCCGCCCCACTTGCCGCTGATGGCAGAGTATAGACTCGACGCTTCAGCGCCACCCATTTTCAGGGCTAGTTGCTTCGGCAGGTGAGTTGTTACACACTCCTTAGCGGATTCCGACTTCCATGGCCACCGTCCTGCTGTCTTAAGCAACCAACGCCTTTCATGGTGTCCCATGAGCATCGAGTTGGGCGCCTTAACTCTGCGTTTGGTTTATCCCACAGCACCAGTTCTGCTTACCAAAAATGGCCCACTTGGCACTCTGATCCGAGATACTCGTGGCTTCATAATTCAAGAAAGCCAGAGATCTCACCCATTTAAAGTTTGAGAATAGGTTGAGGTCGTTTCGGCCCCAAGGACTCTAATCATTCGCTTTACTAGATGAGACTCGTTCGCGTTCCGTGGGGAACGGTCGAATGCCAGCTATCCTGAGGGAAACTTCGGAGGGAACCAGCTACTAGATGGTTCGATTAGTCTTTCGCCCCTATACCCAGTTCCGACGATCGATTTGCACGTCAGAATCGCTACGGACCTCCATCAGGGTTTCCCCTGACTTCGTCCTGACCAGGCATAGTTCACCATCTTTCGGGTCCCAACGTGTACGCTCTGGGTGCGCCTCTTCTCGCGATGAGAACGAGACGCCCAGGGAGTGCGAGGCCGCATCGCGACGCGGCCCATCCTCCCTCGATCGACGGCCAGGGTCGATCTTCACTTTCATTACGCCTTTAGATCTCGCGACAAGTCCCAATGACTCGCGTACATGTTAGACTCCTTGGTCAGTGTTTCAAGCCGGGTCCTAAGAGTACCCAAAGCAGTAGCGTCGCCGACCGGTATAGATCCCCCTCGATTCCCACAAGGTAATAAGAGGGACGTTCGACAGGCCTGTCGAAGGTGAACCGTACTTCAACCAACAGCGGGCCAGGACCGGGGACGGCGCAAAGTCTGTAACCTCCGAGTACCGTGACGCGCGTTTGCGACGGCCTCGACGCACCGTAAATAGTGCGGCCTGATACCTTGCGCGTACCGCCGAGCAGCCGGCCGGGCGAACGGGGGTTTTTCGCGTGCCGTTTTACCGGCGACGCGACAGTCACCGCACCCGGACCGTAGAACGACACCCAGCGGGTCGCGACGTTCTACTTGGAGAGAAGTGCACGACGACGAGCGCAGGACATCGATGCACGGTAGCGTACCGGCGCGAGAGCCGCGAGGACTTCGCGGGACATCGCCCACCGACGCGAAGCCAGCGCCGCTGACGATGAATCTCCCCGTTCGATCTTTTGGGTTTCTTAGGTTTACCCCTGAACGGTTTCACGTACTTTTGAACTCTCTCTTCAAAGTTCTTTTCAACTTTCCTTCACGGTACTTGTTCGCTATCGGTCTCGTGGTCGTATTTAGCCTTAGATGGAGTTTACCACCCACTTAGAGCTGCACTCTCAAGCAACCCGACTCTAAGGAGAGATTCTCCCGAGACGCGCACCGGTCGCTACGGGCCTGGCACCCTCTACGGGTAAGTGGCCCCATTCAAGATGGACTTGGACGCGACGCGACACCTCTGGATAAACGGATCCTCCCAAACACCACATTTCCCTGCGGCGGAACCGCGTGATTTGGTGCTGGGCTCTTTCCTGTTCGCTCGCCGCTACTAAGGAAATCCTAGTTAGTTTCTTTTCCTCCGCTTAATAATATGCTTAAATTCAGCGGGTAATCTCGCCTGCTCTGAGGTCGTCAAAGAATTTAGTTTTCGATAACCGTGGCCGCGCCGCCTCCTCCGCCGGCTCTTTTCTCACTTACTCCCACTCTCTTTCTCTCTCTCCCTCAACGGGGAGAGATGGAGAGAGGAGTGCGAGAGAGATAGAGAGAGAGCGAGCGTCGGGAGAGCGGCAGCGCCGGCACAGCGGCTTCGCATTGTACTCGGAGGGGTGGCGAGGAGACGTGTTGTTTGTGACAACGACTTTTCCACGCGCGGCTCGCAGCCGCTAATAGGAGGAAATGTAAGCCGATCGAATCTCGTTCGAGTTGTCTGCTTGCAAACAACGAATAAGATCGGCGCGGATCGCGTCATCTTCGATCGCCGGGGACGCGAGATACATTGCGAGCGAGTGTGCGCGTACACGTACATCTCTATCACCCACATCCTTCAAATTTTCTCTCCGCATATCGTGTGTTATGCACAGATATAAGATACGGGGCGAATCGGATTCGACGAGTACACGACGACGCGTGCCAGTCCCCTATATTCGTTTTCGAGAATTTCGTGGACTCGGACAAGCGGTCGGCTCGCGATTCACCCGCGTTAAGGAGGGTTCTCTCGCTCTTTTCTCTCCGCGTACCGCCGGGCGACGACGCGCCGCGGTTCTCTCCTACCGTTTGCGCGGAAGGTGGCGCGCACCAAGACTCGCGTAAGAGACGCGAGCGAGCGCTGGCGCACCGGGAGACCGCGAGAGGGATAACGCAACGTGTGTGCGCGTGTCTTCTACTCCCTCTCTCGCAGAGGGACTCGCAACAAAAATCAGCGAATGCTGCGTAGACCTCTGAGCTCGACACCAAGAAGTGCGCCGTCTCCGGCCATTGCCATTCGCTTTGCGGAACCATATCGCGTAGAGCCTCTCTCTGCGCATCGAAGAGTGGACAGTCCAACAAGAAGTGTTGCACCGTGTCTGTTCCACTCCCACATATGCACGCGTCACTGTCCACGAGATTGAGCGATTTGAGGCGTGCTCGGAAATCTCCATGTCCAGTGAGGACCTGCGTGCTCCAATAATTTGTTTCCAGGGACGGTGTAGCCAGTCTATGGCATACGTCCCTGAAAAAGAACGTGGTACGACCATTGCTGGAAGCCCATTTGGTCTGCTCATGTTCGTCGCTTCTTCCCTAATTTCAGAGAAAGCGTTATTCTTCCCTATTTCGGCGGAGATTTCTATATTCCCGATCATGGCGTTTTTCCCTATTCTGATTTGATAACGCGCGATATTTTCTTTTAATAATATGTTGACTGGCATTGCTCCCGCGACGACACAAAGCGATTCCCACGATGCCGTGCGATATGCGCCGGTAGTCGAAATGAGGACCCGGCGCTGCAAGGCTTTTAAAATTCTAACGTCACTCTCCGTACACAGGTTTGCCCACCCCGCGGCCGCATAAGCCACCGTCGGTGCGAACACTCCCCGGTAAATTGCGGATAGTGCCCTAAATCTTAGGTCCCAATTGGCTCTCGCTAACGCACCTAGCTTTTGGAAGAGTATCCCGACTTTGTTTTTCAAATATTGGCGAAGCGTTCTAACTTTAAGGAATTTATCTATATAAACGCCAAGATATTTGACGGTCTGTTTAAACCCTATCTTCGTGCTTTTAATTTTTATTATAGGCGGGCTACTTTCGAGAGTCGCGATCTTTTTATTGTTTCTACGCTTCCTATCCGGACGTGCTCCTCCCCGTCTGCCTATATGGTTCCTATTTATCGCGGCGCTTTTCAATATTATAGCTTCAGTCTTGCGTTCGGAGATCTGAAGCTTCGCGGACTCGCACCAATTTACGATCGCGTTGACCACCCGTTGGCCTTCAGATTCAATTTCGTTTCGCGAATCCCCGTTTATAACGACGACGAGATCATCCGCGTACACGGCAAACCGATTTTCGACCAAGCCTTCTAGGAGCCGCAAAAGGCCGTCGAACATGAGGTTCCAACAAGTTGGACCGAGGACGAAACCTTGTGGACACCCCCTCGCGGCCCGCTTGGACACCTCTGTAGCACCGAACGCGATTTTTACTGTTCGATTTCCGAAATAACTCCGGAGGACTTCGAAGACGTTCCGCGGGCAATTCCGTTCTTTTAAACTAGCTAGTACAAGAGGCCAACAGACGTTGTCAAAAGCCCCGGAGATGTCGAAGAGAAGCGCGACGGCGTACCTCTTTTCAGAGGCAGAAACCATACGCCGCAACTCCACAACAGCATCCTCCGTCAACCTTCCGGGCATAAAACCGAACTGTCGATCGGAGACCCTACCCGGTGCCAGTGACGCGTCCATGAGGCGGGTTTTGAGAAGTTTCTCGAAAAGTTTTCCTACTACGGAGAGGAGACAGATGGGTCTATAGGATTTCGGATCCTTCTCGTCCTTGTCCTCACCCTTCAGAAGGACTCGAAGCGAGCCCTTTTTCCAGATTGAGGGAAAGGCGCCCCACTGAAGGCATCCGTTAAATAATCTAAGAAACTGACCGGGAATTATCCTACAAGCGGCTTTCAAAACCGCAACCTCAATAAGGTTCATTCCTGGAGCCCTATTATTTTTAAAAGTTTTCACCGCTACAGCCATTTCTGCCGCCGTGAAGAATGAGGCGTGGACCGTGTCGGGGGAAACCTTCGAAGCGAGACGAATTTCACATTGATCGAACGTGTCATCCTGTTCCCGATCATCCGGAGTGTGCACGTCTAGGAGGTAGTCGGCGGTCTCCTCTAAAGTCTTCGTGGAATATTCGCCACACCGGAGTGTGCTGAGCACCCCCTCAACTTGGAGTTTTCTCGCCTGGAGTTTATAAACGAATCCCCAGGGCTCCGAGTTACCGTGCGATGTGACAAACTTCCGCCAGCTCGCAAGCTTCGCCTTCCTCACCTCTCTGCCGTATTTCCGCATAGAAGAGCGGTATTCCAACTTCAGAGAAAGGTAAGTGGGCTTGTCCCGCCCTCTCTGGAGTGCACGCCTCTTTCTGTATACTCCCTTTTTGAGTATAGTTAATTCGACCGTCCACCACGGGTTGGACTTCCTAAATCGTCTTTTTCTTGGCATCGACGCGGAACAGGCTTCGGTGAGTACCGCTGCCAACGTCTCCGCCATCTCATCTACTCTATTCGCGGAGCAGACATCGAGGACCTCCAGTCTCGATCTTGAAAGATCAGTCAAGCTCTCGGAGAACCGCTCCCAATCAGCCCGACGAGTGTCAAACCTCATGTTCGCGGCAACCCGATCTCCACCTGCCCTCTTTGGCACCCTCAATCTGATGTCGATTGCGTTGTGTTCGCTGGTCGTTCAGTCGGGCCTCACCTTCCAATCATTGATGAATTTGTTCATGGAGGACGACGGCAAGGTTACATCGATGAAAGACGAACCTCTTGCCGTCCAAAAAGTGGGTCCCTGTCCGACATCATTCACCACGTTTACTCCATATGCTCGGATGAAGTCTTCAAATTTCGCACCTCTTTCGTCTGTCTCTTGGAGACCCCAGAGTGACGACCGAGCATTGGCGTCTACTGCCACTAACAATCTCTTCCCCCTCGGCGAATGAAGCACCACTTCGAGGTGTCTGAGGTATTTCTTTATCTCGTCGCTGTACTGGAAGTAGCACGATGCGACGTAGAAAGAAAATTTGGGAGCCTGCACTTCCACACAGACGCAATGTGTCGTGCTAAGCTGCGAGACAAACACCATTTGGAATTGAGGGTTACAGACTACCACTGCAGCCCAGGGGCGTTCTGAGCATACAGCAGCTACCCTCATATTCTTCCCTAAGCCAACGAAAGTGTGGCTCTTGCCATGCTTCTTGACGTGCAACTCCTGCAATAACAGGACGTCAAGTCGCTTTTCGGCAACAAGCTGACGCACCTCACCCGTAACTACAGCTGAACGTTTCATGTTCAGCTGCAGTATCGTCACTCCCGTGGACTCAATTGAGGAAAAGGGGACGCTACTTGCCGGAGCTTGTTGCTGCGGCTGCGAAGAAGAACCCGGATCACATACACTATGGGGTTCTAATTGGGAAACATTCGCGTATCTAATCTTATTTTTTACCGCGAGGTTTTTCGCGGAACTATTCGCGGAACTAATCGCGGGTCTAATCGCGGATACTAATCTTGTGCTAGGTTCCCTATTCCTAATTTCTTCTTCCCGGTCGATGATTGCCGGTGAAGACCTTATTAAGCTGTTCCTACTATCGCATCGCGTTAATAAAACTCGAACGGAGCGAAGGCCGCAACCTTGGTGCTGTGCGCAAAGTCGTTTTATGTCACGGAATCGCTCGGGCACAGCTTGGTGAGGCGCTCTCGAAGAAGCGGAGGCCGTCTCCAAACGCGCGCACGAGCGTACTCGCGACTCGACGACAGGCACGTCCCTTGCCTCCCTAATAGCAGCCGCACCTGGCGGGAAGCGATCTGCCAGGCGGGCACTCCTCCTCACCAAAAGTTTTTTTAAAAAATTGTTCAAGATCAATTTTCGTCCCACGAGTACGGTGAAAAAGAAGTCGAGCAGCGCAGAGCCACCATTACGCCGCCAAGCCAATATACAACGGGGGGACAGCAGGTACCCCGAGGTGGTGGACCGCTAGCGACCGCGATTTTTTCGTCTTCGCGGCCATTCAGACTATCGATCAGACTACACGATCCTTGACCTTAGTCTTAAGACGGGCGCCATTAGGAGGAAACGCCTACCTATCTATCTACTTATAATGCGTCGATTTCCACAACAGACGAGTTGGAAACAAACGACCGGGCGATAATAATGGAAAACGACAATGGATGGAAGCCTGAAAAGAGAAAAGTATTAGTAACCCCCGGTTCCGTCGCCGCTGGGTCTGAGACCTCAGAAGCGCAGGGCCCGGTGGATGAGTACAACAGCCCCTGTCTCTCTCCACTGTACAGAGGCACATCGGAGGCAAACGGATGGGGATGGGCTGCCGGGAGATTGGATGTAGAGGGGATAGGAAAGCCGAGTACGGAAACGTGACCCTAGCCACTGCAGGCTCCTCACTTCTTAAAAGTGCGTTGCCCACATGGCCACAGACCCGTCCCACCAACGCATCTAGGTGCGCTCGCTACATAAGAGCCATTTGGTCAATCTAACACCGACTCGTAGCTATGCTGTATTAAAGAATTGGTAAAAGCGACAGAGTAGACAGATCAATGAAAGTGTTAGTAACGAAGTTGTTAGTGAGAGTTGTTAATTGAAGTGGAGTAAAGAAAGAAAATATAGGGAGAGAAAAAGGAGATATAAAAGCAGAACGTGTGTGTGTGTGTGTTGCTACGTAAGAGCCATTTGGTCAGCAGTGCTGACACCGACTCGTAGCGTTACATGCTGTGTAATGAAATAAAGAAATGGAATAATAAAGGAAGAAAAAGAGAAAAAAAAGGAAAAAAGAGAGTGTAAGAGTGTGTGTGTGTGTGTTGCTACATTAGAGCCATTCGGCCAGCAGAGCTGGCACCGACTCGTAGCGTTGCATGCTGCTGTTTTATGAAGAGTGGGAAATAAGAGAAGAAACTGGAGAAAAAGAAAGCAAGAAGAGAAGACGAGAAGACGTATCGTTAGTTTTAGTTTTAGTTTTAGTTTTAGTTTTAGTTTTAGTTTTATTTATAGTAAAGAGAAAGTACAAGAGGAAAGAAGAGAAGAGAAAAGAGTATAGAGATAGAAAAGCGATGGCAAAAGCGATAGTACGAAAAGGAGTGAAAAGGCATTGAGGTGAGAGCTTTTAGCTCAGGAGGGAAAGGGAGTAGAGTGACGAAAAAGAGAAAGAAGAGTGAAGAGTGTTAGTGGTGTTAGTAAGTTTTGTTAAAGAAAGGTGATAAGAAAGAGAGAGAGAGAGGGTGGCTTTCCCAAGGGTACAGGAAACCTGAAAAGAAAAGAAAAGATTAGTAACCACCGGTTCCGTCGCCGCTGGGCCAAAGACCTCAGAAGCGCAGGGCCCGGTGGTGCGAGTATTGACAGCCCCTGTTCCTCTCTACTGCACCAAAAAACAATAGAGACGAACGGATGGAGATGGGCTGCCGGGAAGTGCGGTAGGTGTGTGAGAGGGAAGACCGGAAGGACGCTGTCACTTGTGAGCCATTCGATTAGCATCAGATTTCAACCACGACAATCCCGGACCCCGAGATCGGCTCAGAACATCTCTCGCGCGGGCCAGGATCCGGTGGATCAATCCGGATCACCAACACCGGCGCAAGGATCAGTAGAGAGCGTCACCCGGACGTCCATCAGAAGGTCATAGTATCACTGATGCCGGCTCATGACTGTGCGGAAAAGGGGGAAAAACTTCGCTGTTACATGACTCAGCCGACACCTACCGAATCTTACTTTCCAAAGTAGGTGGCGTTTTCAGGAGTACCACGAGAAGGTGGATGCACAACTTGAACGTGAGAGGCTAGAGGTCCTAACTAGGGCACTGATATCGCTACGCGATTTCGCATCGCATAGCGATTCGCATCACGTTCCAACCCCGACTCTCAGACCCCGAGATTGTTTCAGAACATTACCCGCGCGGGCCGGGATCCAACGGACCCGTGGATCAACAGCACCGTCGCAAGGGTCAGTAAAGAGCGTCACCCGGACGTCCTTAGGAGAGCCACGGTAACTCCCAGTAGATAGGGACAGTGGGAATCTGGTTAATCCATTCATGCGCGTCACTGATTAGATGACGAGGCATTTGGCTATATGTTTCAGCGCTGTGTTCATCGTAACTCAATGATTCAAGTCACGAGCGAACCAGCGATGATATTGCAAGGCTGCCGTTTGCTGTTAGCGTTCATAAAGCGCCTTGGACGAACACAAGGAACCAACAAGTGGTCCTCACATTAAAAATAAAAACATGCATCCGCTGCGACCTGTGGCGAGTCGCCACCAGCTCAAGTCGTCGCACCTACAGCTCCGTTCGCGGCCTGTCGCCGCCGCCAATTATAACGCGTTGTTATTGCGTTAAAACGCTTCCAATTGAGCCAGGATCCCCACAACACACGAGTCGTAAGCGTCCGCAGTTGGCTCGTGGTGAGACCAAGCTGCTTCAACTCACGCTCGCTGTCGGGACTCCAGGCACCTAGCCAAGAGATGGTAATGGCGGTAAAACGAACATTATCTCTTCTTACTCCTGTGTGTTCCGCCACTCGTTCTCTCAGATCTTGGATCGACCGGTATTTCTCCACCTTACTGTCATGAGCCACGTTCAGAGCCGTTTCGCTGGGCACGACCTGCGCGTCTACGACGACAGCCTCACCATCCATAACTATCGTCAGGTCGGGTCGGCGCCTTCCGACAGAGGTCGAGTACGCTTGTTCCGCATCGACATGCCATCCCTTCATTCGCAAGAAGCTACCAACTTGACGGCATAGGTCGTCATGCCGCAGGATCTTTCCTCCGTGCGTTCGGAAACACTTCTGCACGCAGTGAGCGGGCGTCTCGATCTCGGGACAACCCGCCCTACAACGCACATCGTGCCCCTCCCGCCCTCGGGGTGATCTCGCTCTAGACGGTAAGCAGTTGGCCGGACGTGGTGATAATGCACGTAGTCAACTCCGGGTATGGATTGGGCACCCGCCGCAACCCAGTGGGAACTCAGTTTGGACGAACCGACCTCCCTGAGCCCTTTCCCATCGCACGACTCGTGCAACCAGGTCGCACACTGCTGTCTGAGGTTAGGTCGGCTGTTGTGCATACTCGAACGGTCCTAACACGCATCTGCTTTTCGCACAAGGCTAGCTGCCTAGCCACATATGTGGATTCGGCAGCGGCAGAAGCGGCAGGCATCGAGCTTACACACAACTTCCGAAGTCGGTTATGCTTCATAATAGGGATCAGAGTTCTAAGTAAAGGCATGCCAAGCCCGCCACTCTGTATCGGTGCATGGAAGTATTCAGCAAGGACATCATGGAGCAATCGCAGCCAGCGTCGAACCGCAGTTCTTACCAGCACGTCCACTCCTCTTAGTGTTTTTGACGTGACTGATCCCACTACCCACCGGTGGTAATACCGAGGGAGGAGACAGTCACGGAACAGCCGCAACCTCTGCTGAGGTTTGAGCGGCGCTCTCGTTAAAAGCTCGATGGATTGAGCTAGAGGAGGGACGCTTGCGTATTTCCTAGCACCTTGATATGTGCTGCCCAAATAGGTCCAGACCTCGACTGGGGATCTCTGCGGTAACAGCGCTCCCCCCACGGTGAAGTTAGGTGTTAAATCGACTTTCACCTTCTTGTCTCGGCCAGACGCTACCAGTGACAGCACTCCGGTCTTACTAGCATTAATGCTCAAGCCATTCAGTTCGAATGCGGCGTTAAGCCGTGTAAGGTTTTCTTGGAGTCCTACCTTCGTGGAGGACAGGAGTATAATGTCGTCGGCGTAACCCAAGCCGCCAACGACTCGACCCCCGATTCTGAAGCCAACATCCTCCGAGAGAACCCCCAGTGCTCTATCTGCGACCAGATTGAACAGCAGGGGCGACAGAGGATCACCCTGTCTCACGCCACATCCCAGTTGCGTCATTGATACCTCCTGGCCGACGGTGGGCTGTAACACCGTCCTAGCATTGTTGTAGATTGCTCTTATATACTCTCGGAAAGGTGGCGGTAAACCCATCTCCTCGAGAGCCTTGTGAATGGCCGTGTGCGAAACCGTGTCGAATGCTTTCGACAGGTCCACACACGCCATATGGACAGTTCTACAGCGCCTCCGGGCGTGATCCAACACGTCCGACAGGACCGTGACATTCTCACAGATCCCATCAACCGGTCGGAAACCCCTTTGGCGCTGGTCGAATATGTCCAGAGCTGCTAGTCTTTTGGCCAAGATCTTGTGGAAGTGTCTCAGCACAACGGATCCTATACTAAGGGGTCGATAATCCGATGGCGCAGGGCGTTCCGGCATCTTCCCCTTTTCTAGGAAAACCGTTCTGGTATTGGCGATCGACGAGGGCGCCTCACCCGCAAGAAGCAACAGATTGAACAACAGCGCGAATAGCATTCGGAACTGCGTTCCATTCTCTCGGCTCTATTCCGTCCAACCCCGGTGCAGTGCCAGTCTTTACAGAAACCCTCGCCACTTCGGCAGGTATAACAGGGTCCCAGAGCAAGGTCCTATCGACCGTAGGAGCATTTTCCATGGTCGCGCCCTCGCCGAGACCTTCGAGATGAATCCCTCTGGCTCTCGGCGGAAGGCTCCGGCTGGCACCGCCCGTCTGTCTCGACTCTCCGAGTGTGCGGCGCAGCTCCGTCATGTCTCCATCCGCCACACTAGTCGTCTCCATAAGAGGACGCCAGTAGTCGCGGAATTCAACAGCGGACGGACGCACGCGCTCCGCATCACCATCAAGTATCTTCGAGAGACAGTATTTGAGGTTCTTTTTGTAGAGAGTCTGCACTATGGCATAATTCCTACACCTCTTTTGCTTCCTATTCTCTCTCCTCAAGTTGTTCGCTTTGGGAGGATTTCGCTGTCGTGCTTCTGCACGTCTAGGAGGGGCAGCCGTCGGCTTAAGAAAAATCTTGCCCAGCCATCTCTCGATGGCATGAACGTCGATTCTCCCAGCCAGAAAGTCTTCTGCGATGTTCGCCAGAGACTCAGCCTCAAAGCTCCGAAGGCGCCCAACAAGCTCACGGAGCTCCTCCACTACGCCTCGGAGCCTCCCAGAGGTCTCAGTGACCAGCTGGGGTGCAGGCTGCGGCTCATCATAGGCCGTCTCAATGGACGGGCGGGCGACTCCTATCATCGTCGCTCCGCCCGTGTTGCCAGCATCGTCAACATCATCGGTGTTCAATGAGACCTCTTGGCAAAACGCTCGGACAAACTCGCGGTAAGCCTCTTGTCGACGCTTACCCTTGATGGCTTCCAAGGTTCTATTGGGGAACTTCTCATGGTGATATTGGTTTATAAAGAGAATCCCCGCTGAGGTGGCTGTAGCCTCAGCTCTTGCCATGAGACGGATCTCCACCTCCGACCATCTGGCCTTAACGCGTTCCACAACGACCGCGTTGTTGGCTTCCACGGGGTGCGCAATACGAGTGTGCACACCGAGGGCTTGCCTGTTCCTGAAGTCCCTGCCGCAGAGATCGCATGCAATGGGCGGATCATTTGCCTGCTGTTCGGCAGTGGCATTGTCGCGATTCTGCGAGGGAGGAACCTGACGCTCGTCTGATGGCGCTTCGCCACAAGTCGCATCATCATTCATGCGCCGGACATGCAGTGCTCGGGCCATCCGAGAACCCGAGCGTGTATTCATTCTTTCTTGATTCATACTTATATTTACAGCATGTTGGGGGAGCAAACGGATTGACAACCGAGAGTCCCCCGAAGCCGTTCCTTTCTTGTCCCCAGAACTCACCATGGAATCGGCACATGGGCCCTTGTGGGGTCCTTTGGGGAGCACTTCGCTGTGACATCACTTAGCCGTCGCCTACAGCCACTCGCTATTCAAAATAGGCGACGTTACCAAAAGTACCACGAGGAGGTAGATGCACAACTTGAACGTGAGAGGCTAATGGTCCTAACAAGAGGACTAATATCGCAAAGCGCTTCGCATCACGTCCCTACTATAGCCCTCATTAACCAAACCCACTGCTCTCGGAGCTGATGTTAACTCCGGCCTTTTTGTCAGAGTTTTCATGAACCACAATGTCCTGTGATAGAGTACAGGATCTCCTTGCGTGCATGTTCCGCAACGTAGGCCGCATTGTATGCTAGCGGCGTGTTGCTTTACGCGGCGTGTTGCTTTGCGGCGTGTTGCTTTAGGATGTTACGTATATACATATATATAAAAGCATTGATAAAAAATTAAAAACTCTTGACAAAAAAGGGGACGAAGCAAGGCTGATCATTGTTCCGCCTGCACCGTCCCCTCAAAAGCAGTGAAAGTTGTAGTTAAGAGAGCCATAGCCAACCATGACTCTCAGACACCAAGATCAACCCAGAACATCACCCGTGTGGGCCGGACCTTAATCCAGCACCGACACAAGATTAGTAATGAGCGTCACCCGAACGTCACTTTAAGAGAGTCATAATTACGACCGCACCGGGGGCCTGGGGGGCGGTTAGCCCCCCAGTAACCCACCAGGGTGTCGCCGCGGTTCAACGGCTGACTACTCCCCTTCCACTAATACACTCGGGGTCTTCGCACCGTGGATTTGCCCATTACAATGCACATACCTTAACAGATTACATACACCCGGTAAGGCGAAGACTTCGCTAAGAGAGGGCGCGGTTTCGCCGCCGAACTTTTCTTGACTCTAATTGTACCTGCGATGGTCCTCAGGTAGCAAGGCACCTCGCTCCTCTGTTGCCGCCGTGTCGGCAACGTTTGAGAGAGCGAGGTTGGGGTGACCTATAGTCCCCCTCTTAAAGGCATAGCGTCGCATAAATTTCTCAACAGAGATCCGTGTCCTCCGCTACTCCCACTACACCTGAGAGTCCGACACCAAATGGGCAAGACACTGGTCAGCCGCCCAGTGTGGGCACTTGCCCCCCTCAGTCCTCGTGTTGTGCAAGCACGCGTTTGACGAGTAACCGTCGCAAGTGTAAACACCTGCTACCATGTGCACGCGATGTTGTGCATGCTCAATATATGCGATCGGGCTGCCCGCTTTGTAACCGGGTACCCGTAATCACGTGGCAGATTCCGGCCGCTTTCAAGGTAGTCAGTACATGGTTGACTGATACCAGACCTGTAAAAACAGTTCTCGTGTCGTGCCTGCAGCACACGTTTGACGAGTAACCGGCGCGAGAGCCCCGCTACGGGCCTCACTCGCTGCTACTTTAAATGCGACCAGCCGGCTCCTTTGCACCGGGGATCCGGAATCAGCGCGCGGTTGTGGCCGCTTTATGGGTAAACGGCAAGTAGTAAACCGTTTACCCGCGCTTGCTTTAATTTCTTCAGGTTGACATTCAAAGCACTGGGCAGAAATCACATTGCGTCAACACCCGCGAGGGCCATCGCAATGCTTTGTTTTAATTAGACAGTCGGATTCCCCTAGTCTGTGCCAGTTCTGAGCTGAGCGTTGAATGGCGGCCGAAGAGGATGACCACGACGGCTCGCGCCGCCACGGAAGCCTCGCAGCAAGGAAGATCCGCGGGAGGCCAAGGCACGGGACCGTGCTCGGATTCCGGGACCGGCGCGAGAACGCCGACCGTTCACCTCGCCCAGGCCCGGCACGTCAGCCAGACCCGCTTTCCGACCAAGCCCGACACGCCCCGCTCCTCAGAGCCAATCCTTATTCCGAAGTTACGGATCCAATTTGCCGACTTCCCTTACCTACATTATTCTATCGACTAGAGGCTCTTTACCTTGGAGACCTGCTGCGGATATGGGTACGAACCGACGCGACACCTCCACGTGGCCCTCTCCTGGATTTTCAAGGTCCGAGGGGAAGATCCGGACACCGCCGCAACTGCGGTGCTCTTCGCGTTCCAAACCCTATCTCCCTGCTAGAGGTTTCCAGGGAACTCGAACGCTTATACAGAAAAGAAAACTCTTCCCGGATCTCCCGACGGCGTCTCCAGGTCATTTTGGGTTACCCCGACGAACACTCTTACGAGGGCCCGAATTGTATGCGGTTCCGCTGCCGAGTTCCGGAATAGGAACCGGATTCCCTTTCGCCCGACGGGCGTGTGTCTTTATATACATCATCATCATCAAAACGTCGCTCGCCAGCGGCAACGGAACGCGCGCGTAAAGCGACGTTCGTGCGCGACTCGCTCGGTTCTGCTGTTTTGTTGCTGTGTTTCTTCGACACTCGAGTATATTGTACGCCGTCATTGACATAGGATTTCTCCTAGGGCTTAGGATCGACTGACTCGTGTGCAACGGCTGTTCACACGAAACCCTTCTCCACGTCAGTCCTCCAGGGCCTCGCTGGAGTATTTGCTACTATCACCAAGATCTGCACCGACGGCGGGTCCAGGCAGGCTCGCGCCCAGACCCTTCTGCGCTCACCGTCGCGACCCTCCTACTCGTCAGGGCTTCGTGACGACGCGAGAGACCTTGCGACACCGTGCCAACAAGACACGACGCGCCCGGCGCTCCCGTTGCCGCCCCACTTGCCGCTGACGGCAGAGTATAGGCTCGACGCTTCAGCGCCATCCATTTTCAGGGCTAGTTGCTTCGGCAGGTGAGTTGTTACACACTCCTTAGCGGATTCCGACTTCCATGGCCACCGTCCTGCTGTCTTAAGCAACCAACGCCTTTCATGGTGTCCCATGAGCGTCGAGTCGGGCGCCTTAACTCTGCGTTTGGTTCATCCCACAGCGCCAGTTCTGCTTACCAAAAATGGCCCACTTGGCACTCTGATCCGAGATGCTCGTGGCTTCATAATTCAAGAAAGCCAGAGATCTCACCCATTTAAAGTTTGAGAATAGATTGAGGTCGTTTCGGCCCCAAGGCCTCTAATCATTCGCTTTACCAGATGAGACTCGTTCGCGTTCCGTGGGGAACGGTCGAGTGCCAGCTATCCTGAGGGAAACTTCGGAGGGAACCAGCTACTAGATGGTTCGATTAGTCTTTCGCCCCTATACCCAGTTCCGACGATCGATTTGCACGTCAGAATCGCTACGGACCTCCATCAGGGTTTCCCCTGACTTCGTCCTGACCAGGCATAGTTCACCATCTTTCGGGTCCCAACGTGTACGCTCTGGGTGCGCCTCTTCTCGCGATGAGAACGAGACGCCCAGGGAGTGCGAGGCCGCATCGCGACGCGGCCCATCCTCCCTCGATCGACGGCCAGGGTCGATCTTCACTTTCATTACGCCTTTAGGTCTCGCGACAAGTCCCAATGACTCGCGTACATGTTAGACTCCTTGGTCCGTGTTTCAAGACGGGTCCTAAGAGTACCCAAAGCAGTAGCGTCGCCGACCGGTATAGATCCCCCTCGATTCCCACAAGGGAATAAGAGGGACGTTCGACAGGCCTGTCGAAGGTGAACCGTACTTCAACCAACAGCGGGCCAGGACCGGGGACGGCGCAAAGTCCGTAACCTCCGAGTACCGTGGCGCGCGCTTGCGACGGCCTCGACGCACCGTAAATAGTGCGGCCTGATACCTTGCGCGTACCGCCGAGCAGCCGGCCGGGCGACCGGGGGTTTGTCGCGTGCCGTTTTACCGGCGACGCGACAGTCACCGCACCCGGACCGTAGACCGACACCCAGCGGGTCGCGACGTTCTACTTGGGGAGAAGTGCACGACGACGAGCGCCGGACATCGACGCACGGTAGCGTGCCCGCGCGAGAGCCGCGAGGACTCCGCGGGACATCGCCCACCGACGCGAAGCCAGCGCCGCTGACGATGAATCTCCCTGTTCGATCTTTTGGGTTTCTTAGGTTTACCCCTGAACGGTTTCACGTACTCTTGAACTCTCTCTTCAAAGTTCTTTTCAACTTTCCCTCACGGTACTTGTTCGCTATCGGTCTCGTGGTCGTATTTAGCCTTAGATGGAGTTTACCACCCACTTAGAGCTGCACTCTCAAGCAACCCGACTCTAAGGAGAGATCCTCCCGAGACGCGCACCGGTCGCTACGGGCCTGGCACCCTCTACGGGTAAGTGGCCCCATTCAAGATGGACTTGGACGCGACGCGACACCTCGGGATAAGCGGATCCTCCCAAACACCACATTTCCCTGCGGCGGAACCGCGGGATTCGGTGCTGGGCTCTTTCCTGTTCGCTCGCCGCTACTAAGGAAATCCTAGTTAGTTTCTTTTCCTCCGCTTAATAATATGCTTAAATACAGCGGGTAATCTCGCCTGCTCTGAGGTCGTCAAAGAGTTTAGTTTTCGATAACCGTGGCCGCGCCGCCTCCTCCGCCGGCTCTTTTCTCACTTAGAGAGCGAGCGTCGGGAGAGCGGCAGCGCCGGCACAGCGGCTTCGCATTGTACTCGGAGGAGTGGCGAGGAGACGTGTTGTTTGTGACAACGATTCTTCCACGCGCGGCTCGCAGCCGCTAATAGGAGGAAATGTAAGCCGATCGAATCTCGTACGAGTTGTCTGTTGCAAACAACGAATAA